>NC_056630.2:230180935-230350935 GCF_002870075.4 Lactuca sativa | reverse complement strand
TAGATATTAAGTATTTAATATAAATTACGTGTTTGGGTAAGTTAGGGAAACGACATATAGATTGAAACACAGAAAAAAACAACGGACGCTTCTTCTTCTTCTTTATCTTATCAAAAATTGATTCTGATTTTGTGCCTAAAATCAGAATTTTTGCTTCAGAAATTATCCTAGTTTGGATTTCGTGATACCCAAGGCATATAGGGTCGAAATATCAAACAAGGAAAGTGTTTACACGATTCCTGTTTGTAATCCAGATTTTCTATAACCCAATTCCGAATTCCCCAACATAGATGACAACCACAAACTATTCTACATAGTCCAGTGAAACACTAGCAGACTTGCAACCTGCAGGTGTTGTGAACGACGTGTTTACCCAGTGTACTTTAAAACCCCCATTGACATGTATTGCGGGTGGACTCCTTAAAATAATATCGTCAATAAAGGAGATAAACACTGACAACTATGGACTTAGTGCCTATTACATGAACCCTGGAAACTATGGACTTAGGGCATGTTATATATACCCTGGTAACGATGGACTTCGTACCTATTCGTTAGGACAATCCTTATGAATAAATAATGAGGAAAAGATGATTCTTAAGGAAGATAATTTTTTTAAATGACAAACTATTAGAACAAAGTTCTACCAGGATCGATTAGTCTTAAGAACGCAAACAAGAAAGAAAGTTAAGTGAAAGAGAATATGGTTTGAATACGTCGTATGATTAATGCTTTAACACCTCAGAAGAGCTCGATTAAGAACTTCGATTATAGAGGTGTTTAGGGTTACAAGTGATGGGTTTTGGTCCTAAGAACATCCTGTGTGCTCATACAAACCCTAATGCTTGGATCTAGGTTTCTCTATTGTACATGCAAACTATCTAAGACTATAAACCCTAATTCTAGCATTCAAGTAATCATATTAACATAAGAATGGGTTTAAGATATTACCTTGATTGTTATGTAGCAATAACAATCCCAAATCTCCTTGTATTGACTTTAGAAAGCTTAGAGTCACAAATGTCACTCCTCTAATGGTTCACAAACACCATAAGCAAGAGGATGAAGAGGAGAGAGGATGGAGGCTGACCTAAAATGTGTGTAACCCTAGAATAAGTCTTAGCCACGTTTTTGGTCCTTAAGGGGTCTGTATATAGTGAGGCTATTAGGGTTATCTAACAAGGAAACCCTAATTTGGATGCTTAAGCCCTAAGCAACCCATAGACTCCTTTAATCAAGCCCTTGGATGATTTCCTGATGGGTTTCCCCATAGAATTCGTCCACCCCTTGATACAAGGCAATCCATGGCCCAAATTGCAATTATCTTATAATTACAATTCCAATCCCTTAAGTTTAATTAATCTCTTTTAGTCACAAAACTAATTAACAATTAATTCTTGACTAATATTAATTAAACAATATGATTTATCCTTTAATATATTATTCTCATAATATATATTAATAAATCATATTTAATCATTTCTCTCCATAATTCATCCTATCAAGTTGCTTTGGTGAAGGCAACCCAAAAGGACCATGCACCATCGGGTCAAGTACATACCAAAATAGTTATGGACTTCGACACTAATCCAACAGTCTCCCACTTGGATAAGTCTAATAACTATTATGCGTATGACTTCAGATCCTGATCCGCAATCGTAGCTTTCCAAAGCCGCTGTCAACTCTGATCCTATCAGATACGCATGTCCTTTAGATAAGGGATCATATATTCCTCCATTCTAGATATCATATGAGATATGATTTCAAATCATTCTCTTTGTACTATATCTCGATTCCCGATTTATGACGACTGACTAGTTGAACAAATCAAATTATCCCTAGCTCGACCGAGCATTTACATTTGTCATCACTAAATCATCAAGGGGCCCAAAGATATCGCTTTTATCCTTCTTTGGATAAAAGGAACGGATAAACTTTGACTCAATGCTTGCTTGCACTCACTCACCGAATCACACATAACAATATGTTTTATAACACCAAGTTACTAGTGCATTTACATATTATCAATGTGCAACCGATTTGCAAGATACAACTCACACATCTCGGTTTCAAGAATATAAAATGTTATCGTCTCACCAATCACTCGTGATACAATTCATGGAGTGATCCAAGTGAGCGTGGGTTTAATCCAATGCTCAAATTCATATTCATAAGCACTCATGAACGTTGCAGCAAACATTTACTTATGTCTAATACTCTTTTAGACATTCCACACACCAATTCATGACAGTCTTCATTCATACCTACTTCCAACATATGAACGACTGTGGCCCGTTCGAATAATTTGACTGTTCTCAACCAATGAAATTATTCAGGAAGTCAAAACATGCAAAGTGAAACACAAGAATAATACTAATCCCATATGGCCTCAACCCTTTGAGCATAAATAAAACACCTTTTATTTATCACCATATCGATTACTCAATATTTGTCGTTTCGGTTAATCAACTTCTTACTTGAATTATTACACTTGTCCCATGCTCCTAGCATGCACACAATGTTTACGTATGGTTCTTACTTTGTGAAATAGACCAAATTGAGCACATTTCCAATCATTCTCATTTCACAACTCCAAATCCTTTTTCCATAAGTGAAAGAATATCAAATTCTTGCTACTTATAGAATATGCTAGATTCTAACATTTTATGCAATGATCCTTTCGTGATATCACTGCACCAAAGTCACAAAGACTATTGCCAATGATATTACAAAGTCCTCTATCGGAGATTGTTACAATACAATTCCTTAGATATGATGTCTCTCACTCAAAGTACATTCCTTTGAACATCCTTTTGCATAAAAGTTTCTAATCTAGACATATATTTTTCAATATTCAATTCCCAATATGGATACGCTTCCATATTTTCCATATGACAACTTATTCTTAATAGAATATTTTCTATTCATAATAATGTCGATATGGTCCATCCAATACCATGCTTCCAACTACTCACAAACGACCAATCCTCGTCGAACTTTGGATTGTCCTTTGATAGTTGTTTAATTATTTTAGTCAAAACCGATTCTAGTCCCTTTTTCCCTCTAAATGCGCTAGACATTTGGAAAATTTTAGAATGGTCAAACATTAAAGCATTTGCAATCGATCCTATACCCGAAGCGTATGGGATACGACGCACAATGTTTTATTTGCTATGTTCTCAAAATTCGAATTGTGAAGAGGAATGCCGTAATCATAATCGAAATTTTAAGAACACACTATGTACCTTTGGCTAAATTTATTAACATTTCTCAACCTAATCCTTTAGATTTGAAATGAAGCATAATATTATCTCCCTTAATTATAGAAAAACAACTTTACAAACTTTACGACTTTGCAAGGTATAACTCTTGTTTTCTATAATTAATATTGCGAACTTGCAATACGTGCCTTAATAATCATACAATCATAACATTTATGCTCCCACTATCATGATGATTATTATAAACATAACACTTATGCTCCCACTAGCTTCGACATGTATTCATAAACAGCTTAACTTTTCAGAAAAACAATACTTATTGAATTTCTTAAGTTCATGTTTCTAATACTTAGTGCTTTGATAATCTTTTATCAATGCTTCTTGAACTTATACACCTTTGCCTTAGATAATTCATATGTGTGTCTAAACAATTAAGACTAATTTCCAAACCTCACAATTCAAATCATGGAAAGGGATACCATAACCATGATCGAATTCGAGAATGCAATTTTACAATCACTATCTTCTTAAAATCTTTCTTAGTGAAAGCATTTCCTCACAATCATTTTCATGAAGGAGGAAATCTTATGACACTTAGATTTAAACGGTGTATGTGTTCCTATGAATTTGTTAAAACCAAAGTTTACAACAAATTCAAACTCATATGGATCGAACTTTCTTAATCTCGATTTCTTGCCTTATGGTAGCACAGCTGCCCACCATGTCTTCCAAGTAGTTAAGCAGCTCACCTTTTGTTATCAATGTACTTTCCATTGATCAAGGTCCTTGCCTTTTATGCACTCAAATGAGAACTCATAGGACTCACATGCATAATTAACTCGATTGGATTGGCACAGAAACAAAATAATGTCAACACGATAGGTTGTAAACCTCAACTCGTGTGCTAGTGATGATCGATAAGGTTTATTTGATTTGTTCTTGAAACCTTTCAAGACCATTAAGACTCCCACTTACTCCTTGACATATAAGATTCTCTTGTCAATAACCATTTCTTGACAAACAAATATTCAAGAGTTAGCGTAGTTTTTATCAAAACATTTCATAAATTGGTCCTAGTTGGTCTTTGTCTTATCCAAGACATCACAACTTTCCACATTTGATGAATTTTATAAACCTTCTTAATACTTATCCACTCAATGTCACAATCTTAACTCTAAGACTTGTTTTGGAACGAAGTATGATTGACTTCTTGATTTAACCATTTCTTCAATCCTTGATTCCTCTTCTTAAACATACAATTGTACTAAGATTCATTTAGAGGATCAATTGAGATATGGTTCTTAATCATTAAGACCTATCATAAAGCATAAAAGCTACTCTCCATTCTTCTTAGAATGGAGAAACTTTTATCTTTCTGCCTACTTGATTCTTCTTATTCGTTCTGCTATTGATTTAAACCTTTTCAATCAATTCAGAATTACACTTAATCTTGTAAGTATAATCATATTTACTAAACCTTTAGTAAATCATGACGAATATTTTGTTATTCTTATGGTGGACTTGATCAACACGCAACTTTGTGTACTCGATCTCCTAGTCCTTCACTTGACAATTTGTCAATGAATTAGTCTAATTTCCAAATATGAAATATCTCATTCTTCGTGCAACCAAGTTGCATGATTCCAAATTTCTGTCCAATTGAAATTTGGGTGATGAGAACCTTTCCTTATTCGGTAAATTCTTCGACATTTCCACAAATAACATAATAAGAACTAAATCCATTATTGCTAATAATAGAAACATTCAAACATCAATTTTTTCATATACGTCATTGCAAGGATAAATATAAAATCAAAATTTATTTTATTGCGGAAAAATTTATCCTTACAATGCAATTCATTGAAAAACTATGATAATACATCTTTCTTAGCAATCTTATTCTAACTCTAAGTAGTAGCTCAAGAATCTAATCTTCGAGAAATGCGATCGAAATCCATTCCTTCACGGTTAGATTCTGTTCACTTCTTCCCTTAAGCTTCCTTTCTTTTCTTCGATCCTACAAAACATCAATTGTAATCTTATCACATTATGTATTAAGAATCTAGAATAGAAGCTTAAAAGAGTTAGTCAATGGATTTTACCTAAAGCAAAGCCATACGTTTTTACTCTCCCATCTCTTAGATCTCTTAGGTAAAAAGGGCAGCTTCGTCTCCAATGCCCTTTCTCTTGGCAATAAAAGCAAATTGACTCTTTTGGAACAGGACACGGAACTAGTTCATACATTGCCTTTCTCTTATGATCAAACTTTTCGATCATAGCATGTCTTTCGTTGCCATTGTCTATATCCATAGAGGTCTTGAAGGCAGATTCACCAATCAACTTTGCTTTTCTATTGCGCCAAACCATTGCTGATTCAGCAGCAATAAGCATATAGGTGAGATCTATAAGGGTCACGTCGCGGTTCATCATATAGTACTCTCTTAAGAACTCACTATATGAGTTAGGAAGTGACTGAAGAACCCAATCAACAGCCATTTCCTCACAGACAACGGATCCCAACATTCTTAACCTATCAATGTGTGACTTCATCCCTAGGACGTGTGCACACACCGACTTTCCTTCTTTATGTTTACTTGCCAAAAGGGATTGAGTGATCTTGAACTTTTCAAGCCTTTGAACTTGTGGGTTAGGGAGAATAATTGGAGGAGGTGGTGGAAGTGAATCATGATTTCTTGTTCCTCGATCGAATCGTGGAATATCATCTTCATGTGGAATGCTTGTTCCACGGGATTTGGGAAGACCATAGTTGTCGAACTTAGACATCTACAAAACGGGAGAAAACGAATTCAAGTTAGTTGATTGATTGAGTCCTTAGTAAATCACCCAAATGAGATACTAAGGCTACGACCCAACACAATATTCTATAACTCGGGAGAGGGATGCCGTAACCCAAATTGCAGAACATTTGAAGGTAAGTAAATGATGATTCACTAATTTCCACCATGAAAAACGAAAGAAAAAAAATTAAGTTTTAAATCTATGAAAACTCCTAGATCCTATGAGATTCATTGAACATTTCAATGGCATGTTTAAATCTCGATATGCCCCTCTTGTTTGTGACTGGGATGCCGAGGATCACAAAGCGGGTGTGAATAACCATGCAAACTTACATGGTGACCTCACATGTTACAGTCACCTATTCGATGTGCCGATAAACCACACACGCTCCACAAAACTATGACAAACATTGAGTCACCCTTTGCTACCTTTGCTTAGAACCATTTAGTGTGCCGGTAAACCATACACGCTCCACTAACGTCTTCGCAAGGGAACAAAGTGTAATTTCATGGAATTGCATCAATTCACTTTTGCCTAAGTAACTAAGATTGGGAATTTGAAAACATTTAGTTACTTTTGTACTTCAATATACTTATAATGGAAGGTTTCATCCTATCCTACCCGTTCGGCTAACGACCCTCCACTAGTCAAGAGTGCGGTGGGTAAGAGTGGATAACTATTCAATCGCCATTTTATAGGCAATTTCCTTAAACACCCTTTATAGACCAGCTTCATGAATGAGGCCTACTAACGGTAAGACTGACTTTTATTCATACATATATAATGTTAGACTTTTAATGTTATATATTGTATAGGGTGTATTTTACACTTTTAAAATACTAGGTGATCTAATTTAACGATTATACTTTTAATTCAATTAAATTGTAAACCTAAACTTTTACGGATTTATTAAACCTCTTTTAATTATACACCTTAATTAATTAATAAAACCATAAGGGTGTGATTTGAACTTTTCAAAACAATACTAGGGTTTTAGAATTTAACATTCCTAATTAAACATTTAATCAACTTTTAAATTCCAAAACTTGAGGGCAAGTTTTGAAACATTTCAAAAACATTAGGGTTTAGAATTTAAATATACATCAAAATTAAACTATTAATCAAAATTTAAATTCCAAAACTTGAGGGCAAGTTTTGAACCATTTCAAAACATTAGGGTTTTAACTTTTAAATTTCAAAACAACAAAACTTTTGGGTTCAAATTTAAACTATAAAACCTAAAGAGGAAAACATGAAACTTTTCATAACAATAAGTATTAAATAACAAATAATCTAAATTAACATTTAATCACATAATTATCCATATTTGATTTATTTAATGATTTCTTGCAAAACAATTTACCAATTTAATCAAAATAATTAATCAATTATCACATAAGGAAACAAATATTTTATTAATTGATAAATATCTTCAATTAGATCAAGAATATAGTCAAATATATCATAAAATCGGATTTATATTGATCTAATATGATAAGGCAACTATCCGTAAGCAAAAACAACAAGAAATCCCGAAGTTTGCTCCATCTGACGAGTTGACTCGTCGAGTCAAGCATGGACTCGCCGAGTCAGCATGGACTCGGCGAGTCCAGCCTCTAGAAACACAAAAAATGAATTTTTCAAACGTATAATGCATCAATACAATAGAAACCAGTCTAGGCTCTGATACCACTGATGGGTTTTGGTCCTAAGAACATCCTATGTGCTCATACAAACCCTAATTCTTGGATCTAGGTTTCTCTATTGTACATGCAAGTTATCCAAGACTATAAACCCTAATTCTAGCATTCAAGTAATCATATTAACATAAGAATGGGTTTAAGATATTACCTTGATTGTTATGTAGCAATAACAATCTCAAATCTCCTTGTATTGACTTTAGAAAGCTTAGAGTCACAAATGTCACTCCTCTAATGGTTCACAAACACCATAAGCAAGAGGATGAAGAGGAGAGAGGATGGAGGCTGACCTAAAATGTGTGTAACCCTAGAATAAGTCTTAGCCACGTTTTTGGTCCTTAAGGGGTCTATATATAGTGAGGCTATTAGGGTTATCTAACAAGGAAACCCTAATTTGGATGCTTAAGCCCTAAGCAACTCATAGACTCCTTTAATCAAGCCCTTGGACGATTTCCTGATGGGTTTCCCCATAGAATTCGTCCACCCCTTGATGCAAGGCAATCCATGGCCCAAATTGCAATTATCTTATAATTACAATTCCAGTCCCTTAAGTTTAATTAATCTCTTTTAGTCACAAAACTAATTAACAATTAATTCTTGACTAATATTAATTAAACAATTTGATTTCTCCTTTAATATATTATTCTCATAATATATATTAATAAATCATATTTAATCCTTTCTCCCCATAATTCATCCTATCAAGTTGCTTTGGTGAAGGCAACCCAAAAGGACCATGCACCATAGGGTCAAGTACATACCAAAATAGTTATGGACTTAGACACTAATCCAACAACAAGCTCTATCATAAAATAAAAGACGTGTTAAATATAATGCATACATGCATGCATATATATAGTCTAACCCTAAAGAGATAATCACGGATGGACAGGCCCAATCCGGATATACACAAAAAGACCTAAGACGCAACATAATAAGCCCAACAATCTCCCCATTTGCGTCTTCGGAGCCGAAACATCAACCCTTAGGAACCGAGGGCTTTTTCACCATCTTGAACACTCTCGGTATGATAGCTAACATATGGTACCGAAAGGTGATGTACCACTAAAGCATATCAGTAAAGTTTTTCTTATCAGCCTCCGAGTTTTGCTTGCACCGATGGATTAGATTGATGATGTGCTCTAAGCAGTCAGTAGAAAACAGATGTTTATCTACCAAAGCGAACAAGAACCTGTGAGCATCACCCTTTGTAAACATAACAGCTAAGTGAGTTGAGTCAATCTGCCAGATTTTCATCTTATTCACATCACAAGGCTTTTGGGTCGGCTTGACTGTCGGCTTTCTGTTCATAACCCTTGCAACCTCCTGATCCATTGTAGCAATCTCGTGTATATAGGATCCCAACATTCTTTTCAGATGTTCTATGATCGGTTCATACTCTTTGGAATGATTAAGTAGAATGTTGACAAGCAAAATCCAATCATGTGGATTAAGATTGGGAAGATTTGCAAGCGATATCACTAAAACAGAGTTTGCAGTCCCTCGTGTCACTTTGAAATGGACATTAGCAAACCCGCCAGCTGGAGTTGGCTTCAATACTTTGACAGTCGTAATCTTTTGAGCACTCCATTTTCGGTACTGAGGTTGACCGTATTTCAAATACCAATCAATAAGCTTTCGGCCAACCTTCGGACTGGGAAACGGAACCTCAACAGTTGAATCAAAACAATGAAAAGTAAATGCCTTTCGTGTAATAGGCATGTCAAACTATGAGTCCTTAGTATTGTCACAGTCGAATGATGCAATCGGCTCTAACCAATAAAAGCTTGGTGACTCAATAGCCTGACTGATCAATACTTCCTTTGTCCATTCTGGAAAAAGAGCTTTCTTACATTGAAGAATATCTTCTATTTCTTTCTTTCTTCGCTCATTTTCCTCAGCCTCTTTAGAGATCTTCAAGTTTTCATCTAACTCTTTATCTCTCTTCTTTCGTTGAGAGCTTCAACTATTGTCTCATCAGTATCACTGTCACTATCAACAGCAATCTGTTTCAATTTCTTCTCCGGGCCAGAGCCTGAAGCTACATTAACCTTCAGTTCTTTTATAAGATCGGCATGTTGTGATTCCTCTCCCCCTTGTTTTGGAGTGACGAAAGGCTCCGAAACAACTTTCATCTAATGAAGTATTGCAAGAGCGGGAAGAAGTTTTGTGGTAAGATGATTGCGAATAGAAAGAGTTAAAATTGGATCATGAGCACCAAAAATGTTGGTCAGCATGTCCTTCACATCAGTAGCATAGCTTCGAAAGACGACTCTTTTGGCTTTTAATAAAGAAATCTCCTTCTCTGCTTGTGAAAGCTGGACTTGCTGTACAATGATGGTAGAGGCTTGTTTGGCAATTTCTTCTTATAATGCACTCTCCTTGGCTATCTCAGCATGCATAGAGTCCAGTTTAGAAGAAACCGAACTTATGAGAGTCGCATTATCAGCTTTCAAAGAGGAACGAACATCTTCAAATTTCGAGTGTTCTTCCTTTAAAGATTGAGAAAGCGAATCAACCGAAGCACGAACTGTAGCAGCATTGGTGTTCGTATGCCCTTTCAAAGAGTCAAGAAATATCTGAGTTTTACGAACAACCTCAGCAATATCAGTTGTAGCTTTCTTGCAAAGAGATGTGGATTCGTTAACAGCTTCGGTTGACTTATCCATCGCTTTAGTATATTGCTCTATGGCGGTTTCCACAAAGGCTTTTAGAACAACCCCGCCATAAGCTTTTGTATCAGCTAGCAATTTGTTAAGCTTCTTGTGAATATCATCCAAATGTTGTCGGTTGATTGGACCATCAGTATCCTCATCCGATTGCAAATGGTAGGGACTAAAGTATGTGGAATCATACTCATCATTGTCACCACCGAGATTCGCACCGGAATCAGTTGATTTGGTTGGTGAGGGAGGGATAGTAATAACTGGGGTTTCAGATACAGTAGGTGACCCCGTATGAGATACGTTGACCCATGCTGTGTCATCAGGGATTGTAGTACTAATGGTGATTGGGGTAATGATAGGAGTAGATAAAGGTATGGGGGAAATAGAAACCGAAGATACGAGTGGATGTGGTAGAGAGGTTTCAGTTACAGATGTTGAAACAACCAAAACTAGTACGTTCGGTGTCGGTGTAGGAGTAGGCTGTTTTGGTGAAGGGGGTGGAGTGGGAATTTTAACAGTTTCTGTTTTGGGAGGGGATTGTTTCGGTGATGGAGGTGGTGTTGGAATCTTATCTTCAGGAATTGGAGAAGGAGAATGAGGTGGAGTATTACCTCAAGGAGACTCATGTGGAGAGTCGGCTTCTTGATCATCCTCATTGTCAGATGGTGGAGGAGATGAACCTTTAGATTTTCTAGCCATGCGTTTAATCTTCTGTGGCTTTGAAGAGCTTTCAGTTTCGGTCTTCCTTTTCTTGCTCTTTGAAGGCCTAGAAGTTTTAGCCTCAGTTGTTTCCTTCTTGACAGATACTCTTTTTCCTCTGCCACTCGGTTGATCAAGAGCATCGAGAGCAGCTTGTTGTTCTGGGGTAAGAACTCTCGGCTCTATTGGGTGCAACTAGTTGTAGTCCTCCATAACTTTGCTTTGTGGAGTAACACTCCGGTACATCGTCTCTGGTATCGCACCATAATGACAAATTTTGGACGGGTCTGAGATGATGATCTTTTTAATATGGAAAGTGGAAATTGTTGCAACGAGAGCATCCTTCATCTATGAAATCACCAATGTGTCAATGGCCCGTTGTGTGATGATGGTCCAGAACCTCCCACATGAAATTTCAGATTGCCGTGTGTTCAAACTCTGCACGACTTGAGACCAGATGACGGTTCCATAATCCAGATTCAAACCGTTGTACAATCCGTATAGAATAGCCAAAAATCCTTTGCTTGTACCATCAGATCCAGCACTTCTTTCCGCCAAGCCCTTAATCAACAGGGTAAGAAGACCATTCCACTGAGAGGGTAAACATGACTTCTTAACTTTGGTAATAGTGGTCAATACATCAGTGTATCCCATCTCATACATCATCGAAAATAGTTGTGCAGTGGTGATGAAATCAGGAGAAACCACCGAGGAATCCACTACAAGACCCAATAAGGAATAAAACCTCCTTTTTGATATGGAAGCCTTCTTGTTATGAATCTGGAAATAGATGCGTTCCTTGTTCTTGTCGTAAGATGCAGACGAGTAGACTTGCGACAATAGGGACATTGGAACAACCTCATATCGGGTTAAGGCCACAACTAGTGGAGAATACTTTTAACATTCCACTACATATAACATATAAGAGTCGTACAAGAAGGGTGTAAGTTCGATAATCATATTCTGATTAGGTTTGATGGTGAGAAAAGCAGATGAAGCGGTTTGATCTTGTGCAGAAGAAGAAGTCGCTATTGTTGATGAGAGGAAGAAGATGAACAGTTTAAATTTCCGTTTCAGGTTCAGAATTCTTTGAAGCAGTAGAAGACAATGAAGCATGCAATCCCTTTATATACCGTTGTTGGGAGAGAGAAAAGCATGACGATCGTGACATTATCTTCTAAAAAGTAGCCTGAAAAAGCGCGATTTGACAGGTTGGATGTTCCGAGGTAAGAGTCATCATGCGTGCATATGGTGAACGTTCAAATTCACGCGCCTAAAAGATTTCATCAATCTTCATTAGAATTAGAGTAGACCTCCGAAACCTGAAGTGCCTTCGACTCACTAAATGACAAAATTATCAAACAGAGCATCAACAGAATGTGGAAAATTAAAAATTGTCGTGCATTAGAGTGACAATCGATAAAGAAATAAAGCAAATGTGTTTGGGTTGTGAGTGATATCTGTCACACCCCAAACCACGAACGGCGGAAACGTTCAGGGGTGGAGGACGTCATGTACAGTATCACAACAATGTAATATAATAAACAAGCAACAACATCATCCATTGCATTATCAGTAGAGTTTTAATACATGTGTGTTATTTCATAATGTACAACAATAATATGAATAATCAAAATAAGGCGAGTCTTGTCTGTGCTCCATCTTCTCTAAAACCTGACCACCGCACCTGTCTAACTGATGACTTGAGAATACAAGTTATTTTGAAAGCGAGTATCAGCTTTAAAGCTGGTGAATTCATAAGAAATTAAGTGTCGTTGTCTTGCTTATGAAAATCTGTTATGAAAGCCATGTAACCTGTAAATGAAAATGTTGAGGTAAGTATGAAATCCCAAAAAAAAACCCCTTATTTTCTATAAGTATGAAATTTAGTCTTTTACCAAGACCCGGATGTTTTGTAAGTAAAATGATAGTTTTCCTTTGGTTGATAAGTACTAAAGTACTTAGTCTAACTCATCGTTTATGTGAATATATCACAAAATAAAGTAAAATAGGAAAATGATATGATAGTCTTCTACCAAGACCCTAATGTTCTGTTATGACTAAGTAGTCTTCTACCAAGACTCGAATGTTTTGTTATGGCTAAGTAGTCTTCTACCAAGACTCGAATGTTTTGTAAGTAATATGATAACTTTTCCTTTCTATTGATTAGTACTAGAGTACTTAGTCTAACTCATCGTTTATGTGAAAGTATCACAAAATAAAGTAAACAGGAAAATATAATCACGTAAGTGTTAGCCGGAGGTACTGGTGCTAACATAATACATATAACCTAATGAACATCCAAAGATTGTCCACTCATCCTCTGTAGCAGCAGCAGGATGGAGGGAGGGTTAGTCCTTGCATCGATCTCTTAATACAGATCGTCAACCTAATGATCCTCCGAAGATTCACATCTCATCCACTGTTGCAACAGTGGACTGAGGGATGGTTTGTCCCGTCACTGACTACTAAGTAAGTGACAACCTTAAACATCCGTAGATATTCATCGACCACTGGTGCTAATCAGTGGGATTCGGAATGGTCAGTCCCGCCGAGTTATCCCATTGAACTGGGGTATGAAAGATAATTTACACAGTAAATACTAATAAATCATCCTCGTAGATCTAAGTACAAGTATCCAGGTAAGTAAATACAGGATAATGCACCTAGGTAACAATCTTCCTGTATGGTATTCATGTAAGTGTGTTCATGTAACAGGTAAGTATATGTAAACATATTCATGTATCAGGTAATCCTAAGTAAGTGTACTCATGTATCATGTAAGGTATTGGTATGGACTCATGAATGAACTGACTCTTGTGTGATTCCTTGTAATAGTAGTAATGTTTGATATCTTCTGACTATCCCTATGATAGCTAACTGGAAGGTAATTGGTTGTTTACGTAGGTTTATGCACTCTTGCTACCCAAGAGTATTGGAAACTAAATGAAGGGTGAAAACTATAATCTCTAACATATATATGAACATATGCGCATAAGTATAGTTTGATTCAAGAAGGTAAAATAATGGTTTTGCAAGATATCTAGGAGTTTTGAACAATAATTTAGAGTGACTTGATGTCATTAAACATTTCAAAACTAATACTTTTGTTATCAAGGTATATTAAGATAGAAAACCACTTCATGTGTCACCTTTTGAAATATGTGAAATCTACCGAGTGAAAACACATTTACAAAATACATAAGATTGATTTAATAACATATTGTTTTCTACTTGTATTCTCCCCCCATTAAAGCATTTAAAATCATTTAAAACATTGATTAAGGGGTATGAACTCACCTGCAGTAAGTGACTGGAATTGAACGGACTGTTATCGTAAAGAAGGATCGGGCAAGTGCTTGGTGTCAAGTGAAGACTTAGACACACACAATGATCCTAATTACATATGAAAACATATGTATATAAATAATTAGTGATTAAAACACTAATTATACAAGTAATAACATTTAAACGCAAGGAAAACACTTTTGGTCAAGTGCTAGGAGGCTAATGGGTTGCAAAAAAGGAGTGAAATGCCCCTAATGGAAGTTTAAGGTCTAATGACCATATTCATTGGAGTTTACGGCCCAGGGGAGTAAACTCCTGGCCGTAAACTCTCAACCAAGGCACTAAATGGAGCTTAGAATTACTACAACTCTAGTGGGAATTGTTTCAAGGCTTATACAAGTGTTTGGGCACCATATTGACTCCTTTGGGGAGTTTACGGCCTAGAGACCACTTTCCCTTGGAGTTTACGGCCGTAAACTCCCTTGGGAGGGTTTTTATGGTGTTTTCAAGTCTCAAACATTTCTAGGAATTAAACTAGGCTTTGGTACTTGGCTTTAGAAGAGTTTATGGCACATTTGGCACCATTCTATGGAGTTTATGGCCCTGGAACCTTTTGGGCCGTAAAATCCCTCACTCATGGAGTTTTAAGTGTTTTTACTAGTCCATAACTCATTTAGGTACATGCCCAAATTGTTTCTTGGCTCAAGGAAGGGTTTAGGGTGTCCTTTGACCCCTTAATAGGAGTTTACGGCCCAAGAACCACTATTGGCCGTAAACTCTTCAATACTTGTGCTTTTCTTATGTTTTCTAGGTTCTAAACACTTTAGGGTATTTGTCTAAAATAGAGTCCAAGCCTTAGGTGCCTTAAAAGCACCATTTGAGCAACTTACATGGGAGTTTACGGCCTAAGCTATTCTTGGGCCGTGAACTCCTAACCTGGGTGTTTCTTGGTTGATTTCTTGTCTCAAATGTACATATCTATTATCCTTAACTAGTTGCCTAACAAGGAAATGGGACTAGATGGCCTTTAAGCTTGATTTTGGAGTTTACTCCCCAAGAACGTTCTTGGGCGGTAAACTCCCGGATCTCATGTATTTGACATACAATCTATGTTAATAAGCATAAAACAAGCATTATAACACAACTAGAGAAGTGTACTCACGATTTGGGATGAAAACCCGAAGATCCGTGAGAGAGAATTTGGCTTTTCTCTAATTGGAATTCAACTAATGAACCAATTTGGTTCAGAATTCTACTTATAGTCCTGAGATTTCTGGCAGAAAATATTTCTATTCTCGGAATGAACACTAATGTCCTAGAGTACTGGAATTACAGTGTTGCACAAAACCCTAGTGCATCCACTCTCCTAATATCTCCTTAGATGTAAAATCCTGAAAACTGCCAAACTTATACCCGAAGTCTAGAATTTCCCTGAAACTGTTCTAAGCTCTATTGTCTTGATATGGGTAGTTCAAAATGGAAATTTCGGGTTGTCACAATATCTGACAATCAGACAAAAAACAGATGATTACGGGCAAGAATCGCTTCCTTTGAAGTTAAGAGAAACTCAAAGTGCTTGTTTAGATTCCCGAGAATACGATCAAATGTTTGTTAATAAACATTGAAAGGTTTCTTTTCATGACAAAGGCTAAGGGTGGCGTATCTTCAACCGAACATCAATACTTAAAATAAGACCGAATGTTGGAAGAAGTACTTGTGAGACCAATGTGATCTGTTGAACAAGTAGGCAGGTGATAGTTTGTAATGACAAGAGAGTGTATGAAATCAAAAAAATAAAACTGGATCTTTATGGGAAGAATAGTCTTGGTATTAGACACATTCATTAAGGACCTCACAAATAAAAACGATTTCATTTGGTACAAAGTAAGACCTTGAATATCAAAATTCACCGTTAATTCATCATGGGTATTGAATTTTGGGTTTCACTTATCACGTGGTATACGGAACTAAGATCATAAACACAGATGTTGTGTAACCATAAACCTTAGTGGTAAGAACCGAGAGTCTCAAGGGTTACATTAGTGAACCGATAGTAGATGGAGAAAGGTTTGAAGATGGTTAAAGAAACAGATGTACCTTCTGCTATATTCAAGGACAAAGCAGAGAAACTCTTAACTCATGTGAGAAGAGTAAGGTAGCTCTAGACCAATTAAAGATGGATTGACTAATTAGGAAGAAACGATGGGTAGAATCGAATCATTAAGTCATTGCCCTTGGTCGTAGAGGCTTGAGTCAACTTGCAGCAGCATGCTTCTAGGGACCTTTAACTAGTTTAGAAAATATACTTAATACCTGTACCAGCTCCATAATCTGCTCTTCATGTATTCTTGGAATCGAAATAAGACAAGACAAACCAATATACCACAAAAAAAATATTTTTGGATTTTTGAGTTTTTCTGAAAAAGAATAAAAACAGAAAAAGAAAATATTTTTGGATTTTTGAGTTTTTCTGAAAAAGAATAAAAATAGAAAAATAAAATATAAACATAAGCAATTTACAACCGAAACCTTAACTTAAATGAACGAAGCGAGATAGACCGAGGGGTTGGTGTATTTCGGTTCTCAAAAATTTGAGGAGCCGAAATAGACCGAGCGGTCGGTGCATTTCGGTTCCCGAAATTTAAGGAGTCAAAATAGACCGAGCGGTCGGTGCATTTCGGTTCCCGAAATTTAAGGAGCCGAAATGCACCGAGCGGTCGCTCCATTTCGCTTGTCTAAATTTTAGTAAGAAGATTAAGGATTCGGTACCGACTCAGCTTCCATCATACCAAGGCCTTGTAAGATTCTGTTAAAGAGTGCTTCAGGTAATGCCTTAGTGAATATGTTGGCCAGTTGATCATTGGATCTAACAAAGTGTACTTCTACATTCCCATCTTCGACATGATCCTTAATGAAATGGTATCGAAGTGCAATATGTTTAGTCTTTGAATGTTGCACTGGATTGTGACAAATCCTTATCGCACTTTCTGAGTCACAATAAAGAGGTATCTTTTTCATGCTTAACCCATAGTCTCTCAGTTGACTTTGAATCCAGATGACTTGAGAAGTACAAGAAGCTACAGCAATATACTCAGCTTCGACTATAGATAGCGACACGCAAGTTTGCTTTTTGGACTGCCAACTAACAAGTTTTCCGTCGAGAAACTGGCATCCACCTGTAGTACTCTTTCTATCCAGTCCACATCCTCCAAGATCAGCATCAGAATATGATTGAATGAAGAATCCAGATTTTGCAGGGTACCAAAGACCGAGAGAATAAGTTCGCGTTAAATAACGGAATATATTCTTTATTGCAACCATGTGAGGTTCTCTTGGATTTGCTTGAAACCTAGCACAATAACACACCGAAAACATAATGTCTGGTCTACTAGCCGTTAAATACATAAGTGAACCTATCATTTGACGATATTTTGTTACGTCAACAACCGGTTTTTCCAGAGATGGTGTTAGTTTAGTGCCAAATGCCATTGGAACCTTTACTTTTGAATCACCCGTCATACCGAATTTTGTTAGTAAGGTTTTCGTGTAAGCCTCCTGGTTGATAAAGATACCTTCTGTTCCCTGTCTAATGTTTAAACCAAGAAAGAAATTAATTGGACCCATTGCGCTCATTTCAAATTTAGTCTCCATCAATTTTCTGAATTCAGCTGTTAAGCTAGGATTCGTAGAGCCGAAAATGATATCATCAACATAAATTTGAACGATCATTAAATGTTCGCCTTCTTTCTTTCGAAAGAAGGTTGGGTCAACCGAACCTTGCTTAAATTTTGACATTTTAAGAAAACGAGTTAAGGTTTCATACCAGGCTCTCGGTGCTTGCTTTAATCCATACACAGCTTTATCTAGCACGTAGCAATGATCAGGGAATTTCTCGTTTACGAACCCAGGCGGTTGTTCCACGTAGACTGTTTCTTCTAATTCTCCATTTAAGAAGGCACATTTGACATCCATTTGGAAAACTTCGAAGTTTTTATGAGCTGCATATGCCAAGAAGATCCTTACCGATTCCAGCCTAGCTACCGGAGTAAATGTTTCTTCATAATCTATTCCTTCTTCCTGATAGTATCCTTTCACAACCAGCCGAGCCTTGTTGCGAATGACATTCCCTTCTTTATCCAACTTATTTCTGAAAACCCACTTTAGTCCAACTACAGAGCATCCTTTGGTGTAGGAATCAATCTCCAAACTCGGTTTCGTTCAAATTCATTGAGTTCATCTTGCAATACCTGGACCCAATCTGAATGATCAAGTGCAGTATTTACCGTTTTTGGTTCTATTTTTGAAACAAATGAATTAAACATACAGAATTCAACTTTGGATAAAAATGTTGTTTGTTTCGCCTTTATTTGAGACCGAGTGAGAACGTTTTCAGCTGATTCACCAATTATTTGTTCCTTGGGATGGTCTCTGGTCCATTTCACCAATGGAGGATAATTTGGGTCATATTCTGGATCCAATTCGGCATTCACTTCTACTTCTGCTTCTAATGTATTGCCTTCTCCTTCATCAGTTGTGCTTTCGGTCTCTTTCTCCCCCTCAACTGGTGAAGTATAATCTGCTTCTTCACTCAAGTTTGCATTTGTTGTTGGAATAGAGTTCTCCCCCTCGGTTGTACTACCACTAGGTGAACTTGGAGCCGAACTAGCCTCCTTTTCTGAGCCTTTAAGAGATGGAGACGAAGCTGAATTCTCCCCCTCGAAAGATGTTTTACTGGTTTCTGTTGGAGTTGAACTTTTCCATTGTAATGATGGATTACTTTTAGCATCTGTGGGTTCATTTTCCATCTCCTTTCTATCGCTGTAGGATCCCTATTCAAGATCACTTGGTAGCTTCATCGATAATTTTCTTAAGATTTTCAACTTTGTTATCTTGGGCTTTCGCTTCTGAGGATGCTGCTTTTTCTGGTTCATCAAACAGCCGCATATATTCTTCAAACAAGTTGGCTATTGGAACCGAGACTTGTCCTGATTCTGGAAAAATGTCTCCCAGAACACTTTCTTTTCTTTGGATGTGTTTCATGTAACTATCATCAAAAGTGACATAGTAGGTTTATTCAATTCGTTTTAAACATTTGTTCAATACTCTATACGCTTTTGATGTTAGTGAGTATCCCAGAAAGATTGCTTCATCCGCTTTGACATCAAACTTGTTGCGGTTTTCTTTCGAGTTGAAAATGAAACACCTTGAACCGAAAATGTGAAAGAATTTCACATTCGGCTTTCTGTTATTCAGAATCTCATACGAAGTTAATGAGAATCTCTTGTTCAGAAGGGACCGATTTTGAGTGTAACAAGCGGTTGCCACAACATCAGCCCAGAAGTATAATGGAAGTGAAGCATAGCTTAGCATAGTTCTGGTTGCTTCACACAAGGAACGGTTTCTCCTTTCAACAATGCCATTCTGTTGCGGTGTATAAGGTGCCGAAAAGTTATGAGTTATTCCCTTATCATCCAGAAAGCCATCAAAATCATTGTTCTTGAATTCCAGACCATTGTCGCTTCAGATATTCCTTACTGTTTTCCTCAGCTGCACTTCTATTTGTTTGATGAATGTTTTCAGCTTGGGAGTTGCATCTGATTTCTGTTTAAGAAAGAAAACCCAGGTGAAGCGAGAAACATCATCTACAATTACAAGAATATACTTACTTCCACTGAAGCTTTCAATAGTCGAAGGCCCACACAAGTCGATATGCAAGAGTTCCAGTGCTTCAGCTATCTTTGGTTGATCCGTGCAGCACACAGATGATCTTTGTCAAATTTGAGAAGTGGGAGTCCACGTACGTGATCACCGAGCACCAACTTATTAATATCTTTAAAGTTCAGATGCGAAAGTCGTCTATGCCACAACCAGCTATCATCCGCATTTGCTTTTGTTAGCAAGCATATTGCTGGTTTTCCTCGTATGGGATTGAGATTTAATGGGAACATCTCTCCCTTACGTTCAGATTTCAGCAGAACCTTCTTGGATTGTTTCTCAATTATTTCTGAACCTACATCCTCAAATGATACTTTTAAACCTGTGCCCACAACTAATTGTGACACACTGATGAGGTTGTGTTGCAATCCTTCTACGTAAGCCACTTTTCGAATTGTGAAGTCACCGTTTGTTATCATGCCATAGCCCTTGATCGTTCCGAAAGAGTTATTTCCATATTTCACACAGCCACCATTTTTCAACGACCGAAATTCTCTAAGTTCTTCCTTCCTCCGTGTCATGTGACGTGAGCAACCACTGTCTATGTACCATTCTTCTTCAAACTGCTCGTCACTCATTACCTGCAAAATTAAGCAGATTTAGGAACCCAAAGTTGCTTGGGTCCTTGTGAGTTTTTCACGGAGATAGGAATTACAGTAGAAATATCAACCAAGTATGTTCTTTTTACTAAAGTGGTTTGATCTTTTCGTTTAATTGTATATACATTGATTTTTGTTTTATCTTGTCTTAATTTAAGTTCGTTGGTTAATTTGCTTAATGGCTTATGACTCCTAGGATTAGCTGATGAATGTTGATTGTTGCTCTTAGTCAAAGCAGTCAGTGTTTCTTTTCTTTTGAAAGATTCTTTGCTTTGAGGTTTGTTGAGGCAGAAACTAGATTGATGACCAAAACTAGGTTTGCCTTTGTTAGTGGAACCGAAACTTGACTTAGGACCGAACCTGGGTCGAGGACCGAAAGTAGATTTTCGGTTCTCAGATTTGGAATTGTAGGAGCTTTGGCTAATTTCGTCTTTTACTTTTTCCTTTCCTTTTCCCTCTGAGACCTTCTTTGGAGGAACATAGTTGGAATTTTGTGATTTCTAGTAACTTTTTCGCTCATTTAGGTTCTTTGCATACCTTTGATTTCTTAATCGTTTTTGCTTAGCCAATTCCTTCTGTGATTTGTGCACGTTGAAGCTTGCTTTCTGCTTCTCTCTTTGATTTTCGGTTGTTTTGATTGGAGCTTTCGGTTCTTCGCTTTGTTCTATGGGAATGTATTTGGTTCCACTCGTGCTTGGTTTGTCGGAACCTAAGGGTTTGTTCAAAGGTTCAGCCACATATCTTCCTTTTGCTTTCCAGGAAGTCTGCTCAGATAAGCCTACAGTTTCGTCTGCATTATCTATGGGAGACAACCAGAAGAACCCTTCGCATACTTTTGCATTATCTGCTTCTACCAAGACTCTTAGTTCCTCTGTTTGTCTATGAGTAACACCTTCAGTTGCATACACTTGATTTGGCACGGTTTGAACCTTTTGATAAACCATAGCCTTTTCTTTAAGCTTCTTTTCCTTATTCTTTGCTAGACGAGCAAGTTTAACCGAATCCTCTGAGATCAGCGGTTTCTCATTCTCAGTTTCGCTCTTTGTGAACTCAGAGCAATCAACTACATCTTCTACGGATATTTCACTCATTTCATCAAATTCAGATGCGTTGTCTAAATCTATTTTATTTTCAAAAGTTAGTTTTGAATCAGATTGATCAAACGAATGAATAGTGTCTGATTTGATTTGTAACACCCCGAGATTCAGGTGCATATCTTTCATCCTTGTTCTTTGTTGTATTGTCACTTTTAGTCCTTGAGTGGAGAATGCATAGCAAGTGAGTATGATGGGTGTACCAAGGGGGTACGTTGCACGTACTCACGCGCTTAATTTGGACGCGGAGTCGGCAAGGTACGCTGGGCGTACCTAGAGTTACGCCGGGCGTACCCGGCCCAGGTGCAAAAACCCTAATCCTCTTTGTGCACTATTTAAAGGGTGTTATGGCTCATTCCTTAGCCTCCATATCAGTGAGTGAAACCCTAAAAGAGATCCCCATCGTTCTTAGTGTGTGAGAGTGTTGATTTGAGCTTGTTGGTGCTTTAGAGGCTTGGTGAAGAAGTAGGAAAGGAGAACTTGGAGGCTAAACCTTGAGGTGCCATTTTGGATCTGAGATCTACAGAGGAAAGAGCTACTCTTTGAGGTATAAAGTTCAAAAATTTCCTCTTCTTTTGGTTGTTGTAGTATGTGTCATGTTTACGGCTAAAAACCCCAAAGGTGGAGACTCTATGAGTGTAAAGTACTCCATGGTCCGAGATCTGTCCCTTTTCAGTGTTATTAGTGATGTAGAGCCATAAAGTTCCCATCTTGGATGTTACTTTGGAGTCATGCATGTGTTTTAAGCCTTCTAGAGTTGAGGGTTGGATCATTTTGGGAGTTAGTGACTTGTTCAGCCATGCAAAGGCTTAAAGTCATCAACTTTATGGATTAAGGGGCTTAGAAGGGGTCAGATCTAAAATATAGACGTAGGTCTTAACTGATTAAAACCTTAAGAGCAAGACGGCTGATGCAGGGGAGTATGCCGAGCGTAATTCCTAGTACGCGCCGCGTACTGGGAGGCGTTCCCCGATTCTGTGGGGCAACTGGGTACACCCAGCGTACACATCTGGTACGCGCAGCGTAACCCGGAGAGTTGACTTTTGGTTGACTTTTAGGGTATGGTCTATTGTGGGGCCTTTGAGTTATGGGAGGGGTAAAATGGTCTTTTACCCTTCTGAGAGTGTCATAAGAGAGCATAGTCTAGCCTTGAGAGTTATACTAAATAGAGTATTATATTTATATGATTAGACGGAGGCTAGGCCAGCATTTACCGAGTCAGAGATTTACCGAGATACCCGAGGTGAGTCTTCTCACTATACTTTACCTAGTGTGGTAACAGAATTAAGAGACAGAGTATTATAAAGTTATATGCCAGTGTGATTTCATGTTATTATGTGTTGTGATTTATTGTGATATGTGATATGCATGAATCAGCGTTACAGAGTTGGGACTTTCGGATCCGTAGAGTTAAGGCCAGAGGGCCCACAGAGAGTTGGGGCTGGAGGGCCCCACTAAGACACTTTGACCAGAGGGTCAACAGAGTTACAGCCTCGAGTGGCTATTATGTGATTATTGTGGTATTTGGGGAAACTCACTAAGATTCCATAGCTGACGAGAGGGTCCTTTTGGGTTGCCTTCACCAAAGCAACTTGATAGGATGAATTATGGTCCTTTTGGGTTTCCTTGTTAGATAACCCTAATGGCCTCACTATATATAGACCCCTTAAGGACCAAAAACGTGGCTAAGCTTTTTTCACACGTTCTTGGGCAGCCTCCATCCTCTCTCCTCTTCATCCTCTTGCTTATGGTGTTTGTGAACCATTAGAGGAGTGACATTTGTGACTCTAAGATTTCTAAAGTCAATACAAGGAGATTTGGGATTGTTATTGCTACATAACAGTCAAGGCAATATTTTAAACCCATTATTATTTAATATGATTACTTGTATGCTAGAATTAGGGTTTATAGTCTTCGATAACTTGCATGTACAATAGAGAAACCTAGATCCAAGCATTAGGGTTTGTATAAGCACATAGGATGTTCTTAGGACCAAAACCCATCAGGAGGCTCATCGGTCGAAGTTCTCGATCCATCCTGGGCCACTAAGATGTATTTAGACCTGAGGAGGGAGTATTGGTGGCCATGTATGAAGAGGGATGTCGCATGGTTTGTTGAGAGGTGCTTAACCTTCCGTAGGGTTAAGGTCGAGCACCAGAGACCGCATGGTAAGTTGCAGCCGTTGGAGGTTCCCGAATGGAAGTGGGAACAGATTACCATGGATTTTATCATGAAATTGCCAAGAACTGCAAGGGGAGTCGATGCAATTTGGGTGATTGTGGACACGTTGACAAAGAGTGCCCACTTCCTTGCTATCAGTGAGAGCTCTTCCGCAGAGAAGTTGGCAGAGATGTACATGAGGGAAGTGGAATCTCGGTATGGAGTGTCGATCCCGATTGTCTCAGAACGAGATGTGAGTTTCACTTCCAGATTCTGGAAGAAGTTTCATGAGGAGCTGGGTACTAGGCTGCATTTTAGTACCGCATATCACCCCCAGACTGACGGACAGAGTGAGCGGACAATTCAGACGCTCGAGGATATACTCCGGGAGTGTGTGTTGGATTTCGGGGGGAGTTAGGACACGTATTTTCCCTTGGCAGAGTTTTCCTACAACAACAGCCATCATTCGAGCATTGGTATGCCACCCTTTGAGCTGTTGTATGGGAGGAGGTGACGGACTCCCATTTGCTGGTGTGAGGTCGGGCAGCGTGTTATGAGTAGTACAGAGATTGTGCTACAGACGACTGAGCAGATACAGTAGGTCAGGCAGAGGTTATTGACCGCTCAGAGTCGTCAGAAGAGTTATGCGGACAGGCGCCGGTCCGAGCTCGAGTTCCAGGTCGGCGACTTTGTACTCCTGAAGGTCTCTCCTTGGAAAGGACTGATCCGATTCAGGAAGAGGGGCAAGTTGGGGCCCCGTTATATCGGTCCTTTTCGGATAATTGCAATGGTAGGCAGGGTAGCCTACCGGTTGGAGCTACCTGCAGAGTTAGGTCAGATCCATGACACTTTCCACGTGTCTCAATTGCGGAAGTGTATAGCCGATGAGTCGGAAGTGGTACCATTGGAGGATATGCAGGTGGATGCGAGCCTGAATTATGTTGAGAGATTGGTGGCAATCAGAGATCGAAAGATCAAGGTTTTGAGGAACAAGGAGGTGCCTTTGGTTTTGGTTCAGTGGCAACATCGGAAGGGATCCGAGATGACTTGGGAGTCAGAGTCGGAGATGTGAGGGCAGCATCCAGAGTTGTTCGAGGAATGAGACTTCGAGGGCGAAGTCTAGTTCTAGTGGGGGAGAATTGTAACACCCCGAGATTCAGGTGCATATCTTTCATCCTTGTTCTTTATTGTATTGTCATGTTTAGTCCTTGAGTGGAGAATGTATAGCAAGTGAGTACGCTACGCGTACTCACGCACTTAATTTGGACGCGGAGTCGGCAAGGTACGCTGGGCGTACCTAGAGTTACGCCGGGTGTACCCGGCCCAGGTGCAAAAACGCTAATCCTCTTTGTGCACTATTTAAAGGGTGTTATGGCTCATTCCTTAGCCTCCATATCAGTGAGTGAAACCTTAAAAGAGAGCCCCATCGTTCTTAGTGTGTGAGAGTGTTGATTTGAGCTTGTTGGTGCTTTAGAGGCTTGGTGAAGAAGAAGGAAAGGAGAACTTGGAGGCTAAAGCTTGAGTTGCCATTTTGGATCTGAGATCTACAGAGGAAAGAGCTACTCTTGGAGGTATAAAGTTCAAAACTTTCCTCTTCTTTTGGTTGTTGTAGTATGTGTCATTTTTAGGGCTAAAAACCCCAAAGGTGGAGACTTTATGAGTGTAAAGTACTCCATGGTCCGAGATCTGTCCCTTTTCAGTGTTATTAGTCATGTAGAGCCATAAAGTTCCCATCTTGGATGTTACTTTGGAGTCATGCATGTTTTTTAAGCCTTCTAGAGTTGAGGGTTGGATCATTTTGGGAGTTAGTGACTTGTTCAGCCATGCAAAGGCTTAAAGTCATCAACTTTATGGATTAAGGGGCTTAGAAGGGGCCAGATCTAAAATATGGACGTAGGTCTTAACTGATTAAGACCGCAAGAGCAAGAGGACTGATGCAGGGGAGTACGCTGAGCGTAATTCCTAGTACGCGCCGCGTACTGGGAGGCGCTCCCTGATTCTGTGGTGCAGCCGGGTACGCCCAACGTACACATCTGGTACGTGCAGCGTAACCTGGAGAGTTGACTTTTGATTGACTTTTAGGGTATGGTCTATTGTGGGGCCTTTGAGCTATGGGAGGGGTAAAATGGTCTTTTACCCTTCTGAGAGTGTCATAAGAGAGCATAGTCTAGCCTTGAGAGTTATACTAAATAGAGTATTATTTTTATATGATTAGACGGAGGCTAGGCCAGCATTTACCGAGTCAGAGATTTACCGAGATACCCAAGGTGAGTCTTCTCACTATACTTTACCTAGTGTGGTAACAAAGTTAAGAGACAGAGTATTATAGAGTTATATACCAGTGTGATTGCATGTTATTATGTGTTGTGATTTATTGTGATATGTGATATGTGATATGCATGATTCAGAGTTACAAAGTTGGGACTTTCGGGTCCCTAGAGTTAGGGCCAGAGGGCCCACAGAGAGTTGGGGCTGGAGGGCCCCACTTAGACACATTGACCAGAGGGTCAACAGAGTTACAGCCTCGAGTGGCTATTATGTGATTATTGTGGTATTTGGGGAAACTCACTAAGCTTATGCTTACAGTGTTCAGTGTTATGTGTTTCAGGTACCAGTGATGACCGCGGGAAGGCGCCGGCTTTATTCGTACACACATATGGGAATTTTATGTATTTTGATCATGGGAGACATTGTGATTTGAAAACTTGATGTTATAACGTTTTGTGAACGAATTGTTTAATTAAAAATGTGTTTTTAAAAGTGAAAAATTGTTTTAATTTTTACAGCGTTACAAGTTGGTATCAGAGCCTAGGTTTGAGGGATTCGGGTGCACCTTCGGGCGTATCTGAACTCAAACCGAGGATTTGAGAAAATTTTTGATAATAAAACAAGTTTTCAAAAGAAGAACTTGCGAGATAAACAGAGCAGAGTCGTGTGTACGAACAGCCAGCGCCCGAACGGTGATTTCCCAAAATACCATCATTATAAGTGTTATAATATATGATGTAATATCTTATCTGATGAGCTATGATATGCATGCTAGAGTAGACTAAGTATTCTTATTAGGACTAGAGTGGCCTGATATGTGTTGCCTGAGTCTAGGAGTCTTGCTGCTATGAATATTTCAGAGTGGTTAGGTAGCAGCGAGGAGATTTTGAGAGATCTGTTGCGAGTATCATATGATTAGAGAGAGTAGAGTGCTTGGGACTTGGGACTCTGGGAGGAGGACATGGGGTGGATGCTGATGCGGTGTGGACGGTAGTATTGGGCCCGTACTACTAAAGACACCGGGTCAGTGCACAGTCCAAGTAAGAATCTTTGGAGTACCAAGGAACAAGTAGGATGGAGTACTCGAGTGTGAGTATACTCGAGCCAGTCCCTGATATTATTCTTATGTTGTATTTCAGAGAGAGAGATCATGGTTGGTACTCGCCAGACATCAGGGACCAGTGACACGAGGGATGAGGAGATCCGTAGGATCATCCAGGAGGAGGTGACTGCGGCCATCAGGGCAGAGATACCAGAGATGTTCGGGTCTATCAAGACCACGTTGATAGAGAAATTTGATGAGACGTACGCTGCTCTTTCTGAGGCTGCTGTTGCTGCAGCCACTGCAGCCATAGCTGCGACGAGGCCGCAGGGTGGTGATGCGTTGCTGTTCTGAGAGTTCAGCAACACGAAACCACCAGAGTTTGACGGGACCCAGGACCCGATTGCGGCGTTGAAATGGATTTCATACATAGAGGGGTGTTTCTTCAATTGCTCATCTCCTGAGCATTTGAGAGTCCGGTTCGCGCTGAACCAGCTTCGCTTGGGGGCGAAGGACTAAGGGAAATTTGTGATGGTGCACTATACGCCTGCTGAGCATGCAGCAGTGACCTGGGAAAGGTTCACTGCTATGTTCTGAGATGAGTACGTTCCCCAGGTGGAGAGGGAGCGTTTGGCCCAGGAGTTTCTGACCCTCAAGCAGGGTACTGAGTCTGTTACTGTGATCACAAGGATGTTTCATGAGCGGGCGATGTTCTGCCCAGAGCACATGTCCTCCGAGCAGGCACGTATGAGTCGATATTTGAGCATTCTGAGGAGGGACATACATGAGTTCGTGGCGAACTCGATGTACCGGACATTTGCCGAGCTTCAGGTAAATGCTCGGAAGAGGGAGATAGAGCTGGAGACTCAGGCTAGGGAGGAGGCTGAGTCTCAGGGGAGGGATCGACGACCGGCGCAGTCCCAGCTGGTAGGCAAGCGGGCCAAGCCCGCCAATTCGAGATCAGGGAACCAGAGGGGCCGCACTTGCGGCAAGTGCGGCAAGAGCTACGACGTAGTGTGCAGAGCAGGGACTTGCTACAAAAGTGGGAAGGAGGGGCATATGGCCAAGGACTGCCCCAAGGGGTTTGCAATATGTTTTCACTGCAACCAGACTGGACACCGGAAGGCAGAGTGTCCGTAGTTGCGGGGATCAACACAGGGAGCACCTCAGGGATCTGCCCCTGCCGCCATCAAAGCTACTGAGAGTCGGCCAGTGGAGGCCGAAGCGCCGAGGGCACGAGGGAGAGCCTTTCAGTTGACCGCAGAGGAGGTCCGCGCAGCGCCCAATGTCGTGGCTGGTATGTATTCTTTCATGTATTTATTTTGATGTTGAGATATTGTGCTTATATTATGTTATGCATAGGTACTTTTCTTGTGAATTATGTACCTGTCTTGGTGTTATTTGACTCGGGTGCGAGTCGGTCTTTTGTATCTTTGGCTTTTAGTCAGCATATCAGTGTTAGTCGTGAGGCGTTGAGCCGGCCTCTGAGAGTTTCCATAGCTGACGAGAGGGTGATTTATGCCTTAGAGGTGATCCGAGAGTATGTATTAGAGATTTTCGGTGTTGAGTTCCCGATTGATTTGATTCCTATTGCGATGGGTGATGTTTGTCTCATTGTGGGCATGGACTGGTTAAGTAGATTCGGTGCGGTTATTGACTGCGAGCGACAGCTGGTGACCATACGAGACCCTAGTGGGGGAGTTCTTACGGTGTATGGCGAGGGTACACGTTCTGGGTCAGCGTTTTGTCCGGCCGCGAGTGTGAGGTAGAGTCTACAGCAGGGCTGTAAGGGCTTTGTGGCGTATGTGATGGATACACGGGTTGATTCAGGGAGACCAAGGTCAGTTGAGGAGGTTCCGATAGTGTGTGAGTTCCCGGATGTATTTCCAGAGGAGTTGCCGAGTGTGCCTCCCGTGAGGCAAGTGGAGTTCAGTATCGATTTGGTTCCGGGGGCCGCGCCTATTGCCAAGGTGCCCTATCGCCGTGCACCTCCAGAGATGCAAGAGTTATCCTCACAGCTTCAGGAGCTGTTGGGGAAGGGGTTTATTCGGCCGAGCATCTCGCCATGGGGAGCGCCTATCCTTTTTGTCAAGAAGAAGGATGGTTCACACTGGATGTGCATTGATTATCAGGAGTTGAACAAGCTGACGGTCAAGAACCGTTACCCGTTGTCGAGGATCGATGATTTGTTCGATCAGTTGCAGGGAGCATCTTGGTTCTCCAATATCGATTTGAGGTCGGGGTATCATCAGGTAAGGGTGCGAGATGAGGACATCCAGAAGACAACGTTCAGGACTCGTTATGGGCATTATGAGTTTGTGGTGATGCCTTTTGGACTCACCAATGCCCCGACAGTGTTCATGGATCTTATGAACAGAGTGTGCAGGCCGATGTTGGATGGGTCGGTGATCGTGTTCATCGACGATATTTTGGTGTATTCAAGATCCAGAGAGCAGCATGAGGAGCATTTGAGGGAGATCCTCAGAGTTCTGAGATCGGAGAGGCTTTACGCCAAATTCTCCAAGTGTGATTTCTGGTTGCGAGAGGTCCAGTTCCTAGGGCACCTCGTTAACCAAAAGGGGATTTTGGTCGACCCGGCCAAAGTGGAGGTAGTGATGAGTTGGGAGATGCCGAGGTCACCGTCCGAGATCAGGAGTTTCTTGGGGTTGGTAGGCTATTATCGGAGATTTATCAGGGATTTCTCCAAGATCGCAGTGCCACTCACCAGGTTAACCCGGAAGGGTGTCGCTTTTTCATGGGGACCAGAGCAGCAGACCACTTTTGAGACGCTTCGCCGGCGGCTATGTGAAGTCCCGGTGTTAGCCCTCCCGGAGGGGATGGAGGACTTTGTGGTGCATTGTGATGCATCGATCTTGGGGTTGGGAGCGGTGCTGATGCAGAGAGGGCATGTGATAGCATACGCATCGAGGCAATTGAAGCCTCAAGAGACGAGGTATCCCACCCACGATCTTGAGTTGGGGGCAGTGGTGTTCGCCCTCAAGATTTGGCGTCACTATCTGTACGGGGTTCGGTGTACGATATACACGGACCACAAGAGCCTGAAGTATTTGATGGATCAACCCAACCTAAACATGCGACAAAGGAGGTGGTTGGACGTGGTCAAGGATTATGATTGTGAGTTCCTGTACCACCCAGGCAAGGCTAATGTTGTAGCCGATGCACTGAGCCGCAGGGCAGAGAGCACCCCATTGCGAGATGTATGTTTGAGATTGACCGTGATAGCTCCGGTGTTGGACGCCATTCGTGGGGCACAGGCTGAGGCTGTGCAGCCTGAGATACAGAAGAAAGAGCGAGTTGTTGGGTTGGTATTGGAATTCATTACCGATGGCCGGGGGCATATGACTTTTCAGGGGCGTATATGGGTACCATTTGTGGGAGGGACGCGTACCATTTTGATGGAGGAGGTGTTGGATTAGTGTCTAAGTCCATAACTATTTTGGTATGTACTTGACCCGATGGTGCATGGTCCTTTTGGGTTGCCTTCACCAAAGCAACTTGATAGGATGAATTATGGAGAGAAAGGATTAAATATGATTTATTAATATATTATGAGAATAATATATTAAAGGAGAAATCATATTGTTTAATTAATATTAGTCAAGAATTAATTGGTAATTAGTTTTGTGACTAAAAGAGATTAATTAAACTTAAGGGACTAAAATTGTAATTATAAGATGATTGCAATTTGGGCTATGGATTGTCTTAAATTAAGGAGTGTACGAATTCTATGGGGAAGCCCATCAGAAATCGTCCAAGGCCTTAATTAAAGGAGTCTATGGGTTGCTTAGGGCTTAAGCATCCAAATTAGGGTTTCCCTGTTAGATAACCCTAATGGCCTCACTATATATAGACCCCTTAAGGACCAAAAACGTGGCTAAGCTTTGTTCTAGGGTTTCACACGTTTTTGGGCAGCCTCCATCCTCTCTCCTCTTCATCCTCTTTCTTATGGTGTTTGTAAACCATTAGAGGAGTGACATTTGTGACTCTAAGCTTTCTAAAGTCAATACAAGGAGATTTGGGATTGTTATTGCTACATAACAATCAAGGTAATATCTTAAACCCATTCTTTTGTTAATATGATTACTTGTATGCTAGAATTAGGGTTTATAGTCTTGGATAACTTGCATGTACAATAGAGAAACCTAGATCCAAGCATTAGGGTTTGTATAAGCACATAGGATGTTCTTAGGACCAAAACCCATCAGTGGTATCAGAGCCTAGATTGGTTTCTATTGTATTGATGCATTATATGATTGAAAAATTCGTTTTTTTTGTGTTTCTGGAGGCTGGACTCGCCGAGTCCATAGATGACCTCGCCGAGTCCATGCTGACTCGACGAGTCCATGCCTGACTCGGCGAGTTGGCTCGTCAGATGGAGGGAAAACCGGGATTTCTTGCTGTTTTTGCTTAAGGATAGTTGCCTTATCATATTAGATCAATATAAATTCGATTTTATGATATATTTGACTATATTCTTGATCTAATTGAAGATATTTATCAATTAATAAAATATTCGTTTTCTTATGTGATAATTGATCAATTATTTTGATTAAATTTGTAAATTATTTTGCAAGAAATCATTAAATAAATCAAATATGGATAATTATGTGATTAAATGTTAATTTAGATTATTTGTTATTTGATCCTTGTGCTTTGAAAAGTTTCATATTTTCCCCTTTAGGTTTTATAGTTTAAATTTGAACCCAAAAAGTTTTGTTATTTTAAAATTTAAATAGTTGAAACCCTAATGTTTTGAAAAAGGTTTCAAAACTTGCCCTCAAGTTTTGGAATTTAAATTTTGATTAATAGTTTAATTTTGATGTATATTTAAATTCTAAACCCTAATGTTTTGAAATGCTTCAAAACTTGCCCTCAAGTTTTGGAATTTAAAAGTTGATTAAAAGTTTAATTAGAAATGTCAAATTCTAAAACCCTAGTATTGTTTTGAAAAGTTCAAATCATACCCTTATGGTTTTATTAATTAATTAAGGAGTATAATTAATAAATCCATAAAAGTTTAGGTTTACAATTTAATTGAATTAAAAGTATAATTGTTAAATTTAACCACCTAGTATTTTAAAAGTGTAAAATACACCCTATACTATATATAACATTAAAAGTCTAACATTATATATATGTATGAGTAAAAGTCAGTCTTACCGTTAGTAGGCCTCATTCACGAAGCTGGTCTATAAGGGGTGTTTAAGGAAATTGCCTATAAAATGGCGATTGAATGGGTATCCACTCTTACCCACCGTACTCTTGACTAGTGGAGGGTCGTTACCCAAACGGGTATGATAGGACGAAACCTTCCATTATAAGTATAATGAATTACTAAATTAACTAAATGTTTTACAAATTCCCAATCTTAGTTACTTAGGCTAAAGTGAATTGATGCAATTCCATGAAATTACACTTTGTGCCCTTGCAAAGATGTTAGTGGAGCGTGTGTGGTTTACCGGCACACTAAATGGTTCTAAGCAAAGGTAGCAAAGGGTGACTCAATGTTTGTCATAGTTCGGTGGAGCGTGTGTGGTTTACCGGCACATCGAATAGGTGACTGTAGCATGTGAGGGCACCATGTAGTTTGCATGGTTATTCACACCCGCTTTATGATCCTCGGCATCCCAGTCACAAACAAGAGGGGCATATCGAGATTTAAACATGTCATTGAAATGATTCAATGAATCTCATAGGATCTAGGAGTTTTCATAGATTTAAAACTTAATTTTTTTTCGTTTTTCATGGTGGAAATTAGTGAATCATCATTCACTTACCTTCAAATGTTCTGCAATTTGGGTTACGACATCCCTCTCCCGAGTTGTAAAATATTGTGTTGGGTCTTAGCCTTAGTATCTCATTTGGGTGATTTACTAAGGACTCAATCAATCAACTAACTTGAATTCGTTTTCTCCCGTTTTGTAGATGTCAAAGTTCGACAACTATGGTCTTCCCAAATCCCGTGGAACAAGCATTCCACATGAAGATGATATTCCACGATTCGGTCGAGGAACAAGAGATCATACTTCACTTCCTCCACCTCCTCTAATTGTTCTCCCTAACCCACAAGATCGAAGAATTGAAAGGTTCAATATCAATAAAGCCCTATTGGAAATGAAACATGAAGATGGTAAACCCGTGTGTGCCCACGTTCTAGGAATGAAATCACACATTGATAGGTTGATAATGTTAGGTGTGTCATTTCCGGATGAGTTGGCTGTGAACTGGGTTTTGCAGTCACTGCCTGAATCATATAATGAGTTCAAAAGAAAGTATTATATGATGGATCATGACCATAACCTCATTTACCTAACTTACATGCTCATTGCTACTGAATCAGAAATGATTTGGCGAAGCAATGGATCATATTTGTTGGGAAAGTCAACCGACCATGCTTCCGAGGACGTTCTAGGAGAATCGACCTGCGTTTTCTGCCAAGAGAAAGGGCATTGGATAGAAGTCTGCTCTAAGAGCCTGAAGATTCCAGAAGATGGGAGAGTCAAAGAGTATGGTTGCGCTTCAGGTAAAATCCACTATCTAACTCCGTTAAGTTCCTATTCATTGATTCTTAATACATGATGTGATAAGATTGCATTTGAATGTTTTGCAGGATCGGTGAAAAGAAAGGAAGCTTGGTGAAAGAGCAAGATGAATCTAATCACAAGGAATGGATCTTGATCGCATGGACTTGAAGATTAGATTTTGAGCTTAGATAGTTATGATAGAGTTGTTAGAAATTTTTCTTTTGAAATACATAGTTTTCAATGGATTTTGCATTGTAAGGACAAATGTTTTCCGCTTCTTTTATATAAATAAAATAAATTTTGGTTTGACTTATTTATTTATTTGTTTATTTCCTTGCAATGAAATCGTTATTAAAATTGGTGTTTACATATTTCTACAACAAATGGATATGATTCTTATTTATGGTGTTTATGGAAAAGTCGAGAATTTACCAAATAGGGAAAGTTTCTCATCGCCCAAGTTTCAATTGGACAGAAATTTGGAATCATGCAACTTGGTTGCACGAAGAATGAGATATTTCATATTTGGAAATTAGACTAATTCATTGACAAAGTGTCAAGTGAAGGACTAGGAGATCGAGTACACAAAGTTGTGTGTTGGTCAAAGTCCACCAAAAGAGTAACAAGATATTCGTCATGGTTTACTAAAAGTTTAATAAATATGATTATACTTATAAGATTAAGTGTAATTCGGAATTGATTAAAAAGGTTTAAATCAATAGCAAAACGAATAAAAAGAATCATGTAGGCAGAAAGATAAAAGTTTATCCATTCTAAGAAGAAGGGAGAGTAGCTTTTATGCTTAATGATAGGTCTTAATGATTAAGAACCATATCTCAATTGATCCTCTAAGTGAGTCTTAGTACAATTGTATGTTTAAGAAGAGGAATCAAGGATTGAGGAAATGGTTAAATCAAAAAAAGTCAATCATACTTCGTTCCAATAACAAGTCTTAAAGTTAAGATTGTGACATTGAGTGATAAGTTTAAGAAGGTTTATAGCATTCATCAAATATGGAAAAGTTGTGATGTCTTGGATAAGACAAAGACCAACTAGGACCAATTTATGAAGTGTTTTGATAAAAGCTACACTAACTCTTGAATATTTGTTTGTTAAGAAATGGTTATTAACAAGAGAATCGTATATGTCAAGGAGTCAGTGGGAGTCTTAATGGTCTTGAAAGGATTCAAGAACAAATCAAATAAACCTTATCGATCATCACTAGCACACGAGTTGAGTTTTACAACCTATCGTGTTGACATTATTTTGTTTCTGTGCCAATCCAATCGAGTTAATTATGCATGTGAGTCCTATGAGTTCTCATTTGAATGCATAAAAGGCAAGGACCTTGATCAATGGAAAGTACATTGATAAGAAAAGGTGAGTTGCTTAACTACTTGGAAGACATGGTGGGCAGCTGTGCTACCATAAGGCAAGAAATCGAGATTAAGAAAGTGCGATCCATATGAGTTTGAATTTGTCGTAAACTTTGGTTTTAAGAAATTCACATGGATAGGAACAAATACACCATTTAAATCTAAGTTTCATAAGATTTCCTCCTTCATGAAAATGATTGTGAGGAAATTCTTTCACTAAGAAAGATTTTAATAAGACAGTGATTGTAAAATTGCATTCTCGAATTCAATTATGGTTACGGTATCCCTTTCCATGATTTGAATTGTGAGGTTTGGCAATTAGTCTTAATTGTTTAGACACACATATGAACTATATAAGTCAAAGGTGTATAAGTTCAAGAAGCCTTGATAAAAGATTATCAAAGCACTAAGTATTAGAAACATGAACTTAAGAAATTATAGAAAACAAGAGTCATACTTTGCAAAGTTGTTAGAGTTGAAAGGTTGTTTTGCTATAATTAAGGGAGAGAATATTATGCTTCATTTCAAATCTAAAGGCTTAGGTTGAGAAATGTTAATAAATTTAGTCAAAGGTACACAGTGTGTTCTTAAAATTTCGATTATGATTACGACATTCCTCTTCACAATTCGAATTTTGAGAACATAGCAAATACAACATAGTGGCAAAAGATTGATAAAGTATCAAATCTTTATGTAAGACATTATGCATCGTGTCCCATACGCTTTGGGTATTGGATCGATTGCAAATGCTATAATATTTGACCATTCTAAAATTTTCCAAATGTCTAGAGCATTTAGAGGGAAAAGGGACTAGAATCGGTTTTGACTAAGATAATTAAACAACTATCAAAGGACAACCCAAAGTTTGCCGAGGATTGGTCGCTTGTGAGTAGTTGGAAGTATGATATTGGATGGACCATATTGACATTATTATGAATAGATAAGATTCTATTAAGAATGAGTTGTCATATGGAAAATATGGAAACGTGTCCATATTGGGAATTGAATATTGAAAATCTATGTGTAGATTAGAAACTTTTGTGCAAAAGGATGTTCAAAGGAATGTCCTTTGAGTGAGAGACATCATATCTAAGAAATTGTATTGTAACAATCTCCGATAGAGAACTTTGTAATATCATTAGCAATAGTCTTTGTGACTTTGGTGCAGTGATATTACGAAAGGATCATTGCATAAAATGTTAGAATCTAGCATATTCTATAAGTGGCAAGAATTTGATATTCTTTCACTTATGGAAAAGGATTTGGAGTTGTGAAATGAGTATGATTGGAAATGTGTTCAATGTGATCTATTTCACAAAGTAAGAACCATAGGTAAACATTGTGTGCATGCTAGGAGCATGGGACAAGTGTAATAATTCAAGTAAGAAGTTGATTACCCGAAACGACAAATAATGAGTAATCGATATGGTGATAAATAAAAGGTGTTTTATTTATGCTCAAAGGTTTGAGGCCATATGGGATTAGTATTATTCTTGTGTTGCACTTTGCATGTTTTGACTTCCTGAATAATTTAGTTGGTTAAGAACAGTCAAATTATTCGAACGGGCCACAGTCGTTCATATGTTGGAAGTAGGTATGAATGAAGACTGTCATGAATTGGTGTGTGGAATGTCTAAAAGAGTATTAGACATAAGAAAATGTTTGCTGCAACGTTCATGAGTGCTTATGAATATGATTTGAGCATTGGATTAAACCCACGCTCACTTGGATCACTCCATGAAATTGTATCACGAGTGATTGGTGAGACGATAACATCTTATATTCTTGAAACTGAGATGTGTGAGTTGTATCTTGCAAATCGGTTGCACATTGATAATATGTAAACGCACCAGTAACTTGGTGTTATCAAACATATTGTTGTGTGTAATTCGGTGAGTGAGTGCAAGCAAGCATTGTATCAAAGTTTATCCGTTCCTTTTATCCAAAGAAGGATAAAAGCGATATCTTTGGGCCCCTCGATGATTTAGTGATGACAAACGTAAATGCTCGGCCGGGCTAGGGCTAATTTGATTTGTTCAATTAGTCAGTCGTCTTAAATCGGGAATCGAGATATAGTACAAAGAGAATGATTTGAAATCATATGATATCTAGAATGGAGGAATATATGATCCCTTATCTAAGGACACGCGTATCTGATAGGATCAGAGTTGACAGCGGCTTTGGAAAGCTACGATTGCATATCAGGATCTGAAGTCATACGCATAATAGTTATTAGACTTATTCAAGTGGGAGACTGTTGGATTAGTGTCTAAGTCCATAACTATTTTGTATGTACTTGACCCGATGGTGCATGGTCCTTTTGGGTTGCCTTCACCAAAGCAACTTGATAGGATGAATTATGGAGAGAAATATATTAAAGGAGAAATCATATTGTTTAATTAATATTAGTCAAGAATTAATTGGTAGTTAGTTTTGTGACTAAAAGAAATTAATTAAACTTAAGGGACTAGAATTGTAATTATAAGATAATTGCAATTTGGGCTATGGATTGTCTTAAATTAAGGAGTGGACGAATTCTATGGGGAAGCCCATAAGAAATCGTCCAAGGCCTTAATTAAAGGAGTATATGGGTTGCTTAGGGCTTAAGCATCCAAATTAGGGTTTCCTTGTTAGATAACCCTAATGGCCTCACTATATATAGACCCCTTAAGGACCAAAAACGTGGCTAAGCTTTGTTCTAGGGTTTCACACGTTTTTGGGAAGCCTCCATCCTCTCTCCTTTTCATCCTCTTGCTTATGGTGTTTGTGAACCATTAGAGGAGTGACATTTGTGACTCTAAGCTTTCTAAAGTCAATACAAGAAGATTTGGGATTGTTATTGCTACATACCAATCAAGGTAATATCTTAAACCCATTCTTATGTTAATATGATTACTTGTATGCTAGAATTAGGGTTTATAGTATTCGATAACTTGCATGTACAATAAAGAAACCTAGATCCAAGCATTAGGGTTTGTATAAGCACATAGGATGTTCTTAGGAACAAAACCCATCAGGAGGCTCATCGGTCGAAGTTCTCGATCCATCCTGGGGCCACTAAGATGTATTTAGACCTGAGGAGGGAGTATTGGTGGCCATGTATGAAGTGGGATGTCGCAAGGTTTGTTGAGAGGTGCTTAACCTGCCGTAGGGTTAAGGCCGAGCACCAGAGACCGCACGGTAAGTTGCAGCCGTTGGAGGTTACCGAATGGATGTGGGAACATATTACCATGGATTTTATCACGAAATTGCCAAGGACTGCTAGAGGAGTCGATGCAATTTGGGTGATTGTGGACAGGTTGACAAAGAGTGCCCACTTCCTTGCTATCAGTGAGAGCTCTTCCGCAGAGAAGTTGGAAGAGATGTACGTGAGGGAAGTGGTATCTCGGCATGGAGTGCCGATCTCGATTGTCTCAGACCGAGATGTGTGTTTCACTTCAAGATTCTGGAAGAAGTTTCATGAGGAGTTGGGTACTAGGCTGCATTTTAGTACCGCATATCACCCCCAGACTGACGGACAGAGTGAGCGGACAATTCAGACGCTCGAGGATATGCTCCAGGCGTGTGTGTTGGATTTCGGGGGGAGTTAGGACACGTATTTGCCCTTGGCAGAGTTTTTCTACAACAACAGCCATCATTCGAGCATTGGTATGCCACCCTTTGAGTTGTTGTATGGGAGGAGGTGACGGACTCCCATTTGCTGGGGTGAGGTCGGGTAGCGTGTTATGGGTAGTACAGAGATTGTGCTACAGACGACTGAGCAGATACAGCAGGTCAGGCAGAGGTTATTGACCGCTCAGAGTTGTCAGAAGAGTTATGCGAACAGGCGCCGGTACGAGCTCGAGTTCCAGGTCGGCGACTTTGTACTCCTAAAGGTCTCTCCTTGGAAAGGACTGATCCGATTCAGGAAGAGGGGCAAGTTGGGGCCCCGTTATATCGGTCCTTTTCGGATAATTGCAAGGCTAGGCAGGGTAGCCTACCGGTTGGAGCTACCTGCAGAGTTAGGTCAGATCCATGACACTTTCCACGTGTCTCAATTGCGGAAGTGTATAGCCGATGAGTCGGAAGTGGTACCATTGGAGGATATTCAGGTGGATGCGAGCCTGAATTATGTTGAGAGACTGGTGGCAATCAGAGATCGGAAGATCAAGGTTTTGAGGAACAAGGAGGTGCCTTTGGTTTTGGTTCAGTGGCAACATCGGAAGGGATCCGAGATGACTTGGGAGTCAGAGTCGGAGATGTGAGGGCAGCATCCAGAGTTGTTCGAGGAATGAGACTTCGAGGGCGAAGTCTAGTTCTAGTGGGGGAGAATTGTAACACCCCGAGATTCAGGTGCATATCTTTCATCCTTGTTCTTTATTGTATTGTCATGTTTAGTCCTTGAGTGGAGAATGTATAGCAAGTGAGTACGCTGCGCGTACTCACGCACTTAATTTGGACGCGGAGTCGGCAAGGTACGTTGGGCATACCTAGAGTTACGCCGGGTGTACCCGGCCCAGGTGCAAAAACCCTAATCCTCTTTGTGCACTATTTAAAGGGTGTTGTGGCTCATTCCTTAGCCTCCATATCAGTGAGTGAAACCTTAAAAGAGAGCCCCGTCGTTATTAGTGTGTGAGAGTGTTGATTTGAGCTTGTTGGTGCTTTAGAGGCTTGGTGAAGAAGAAGGAAAGGAGAACTTGGAGGCTAAAGCTTGAGTTGCCATTTTGGATCTGAGATCTACAGAGGAAAGAGCTACTCTTGGAGGTATAAAGTTCAAAACTTTCCTCTTCTTTTGGTTGTTGTAGTATGTGTCATTTTTAGGGCTAAAAACCCCAAAGGTGGAGACTTTATGAGTGTAAAGTACTCCATGGTCCGAGATCTGTCCCTTTTCAGTGTTATTAGTCATGTAGAGCCATAAAGTTCCCATCTTGGATGTTACTTTGGAGTCATGCATGTGTTTTAAGCCTTCTAGAGTTGAGGGTTGGATCATTTTGGGAGTTAGTGACTTGTTCTAGGCTTAAAGTCATCAACTTTATGGATTAAGGGGCTTAGAAGGGGTCAGATCTAAAATATGGACGTAGGTCTTAACTGATTAAGACCTCAAGAGCAAGAAGGCTGATGCAGGGGATTACGCTGAGCGTAATTCCTAGTACGCGCCGCGTACTGGGAGGCGCTCCCCGATTCTGTGGTGCAGTCGGGTACGCCCAACGTACACATCTGGTACGCGCAGCGTAACCCAGAGAGTTGACTTTTGATTGACTTTTAGGGTATGGTCTATTGTGGGGCCTTTGAGCTATGGGAGGGGTAAAATGGTCTTTTACCCTTCTGAGAGTGTCATAATAGAGCATAGTCTAGCGTTGAGAGTTATACTAAATAGAGTATTATTTTTATATGATTAGACGGAGGCTAGGCCAGCATTTACCGAGTCAGTGATTTACCGAGATATTCGAGGTGAGTCTTCTCACTATACTTTACCTAGTGTGGTAACAAAGTTAAGAGACAGCGTATTATAGAGTTATATGCCAGTGTGATTGCATGTTATTATGTGTTGTGATTTATTGTGATATGTGATATGTGATATGCATGATTCAGAGTTACAGAGTTAGGACGTTCGGGTCCCTAGAGTTAGGGCCAGAGGGCCCACAGAGAGTTGGGGCTGGAGGGCCCCACTGAGACACATTGACCAGAGGGTCAACAGAGTTACAGCCTCGAGTGGCTATTATGTGATTATTGTGGTATTTTGGGGAAACTCACTAAGCTTATGCTTACAGTGTTCAATGTTATGTGTTTCAGGTACCAGTGATGACCGCGGGAAGGCGTCGGCTTGATTCGGACACAAAACATCAATAGAACCAACTTCATTATTAAATGAAAAGGTAAACCCTTGTTTGTACAAAGCATGAAAGGAAATAATATTTCTTGCTATTCCTGGCGAATAACAACATTTATTCAAATCTAAATTAAACCCACTACTTAGCGATAAAGTATAAACTCCAATCTTGGTGACAGGTGAAGCTTTCCTATTCCCCATGATCAAGTTTATTCTTCCTTGCTCCACATTCTCACTTCTTCTTAGTCCCTGCAAGTCACAACAAATATGAATACCACAACCGGTATCAAGGACCCAAGATTTAGAATGGGGTGACTTATTAGAAAAGATAGTGTAAATACCTGCATGGTTGGGTTTGACTTTCCCATCCTTCACATCCTGCTGGTACTTTGGGCAGTTCCGCTTCCAATGAGCCTTTTCATGGCAATAGAAGCATTCTGCCTCTTTTGGGTCAGAAGAAGGAGTGACGAAACCTTTCTTGGTTCCACTTGAAGAAGAGCCATCAAGGGTCCGAGCCTTGGTACCCTTCAAGGATCTCTTTCTCTTCCTCCCTCGACTTTTCTCAATTGCCAAAACCGGAGTTGAGTTTGGAGTAGGAGTGATAGCAACCGACTTCCCCTTAAGACCTGATTCTGCGGTCTTGAGAAGTCCCTGAAGTATGCTGAGTGTGACCTCTTCCTTATTCATGTGATATGTCATGCGGAATTGATCATAGCACGATGGTAAGGAGTGCAAAATGATATCTATTGCAAGATCCTCAGGGAAGTTCACATTAAGCTTCAGCAAACGATCCACATACCTTTGCATTTTCTGCATGTGGCTCGTGACGGATTCCCCGTCCTTCATCATGGTTGTTATCATGGAGCAGATGATTTCATACCTCTCTTGTCTTGCACTTTGATGGTATCTTTCCATCAAATCTTGGTGCATTTCATAAGGGTAGAAATCCTCATAAGACTTTTGGAGTTCCGCTGTCATCGTGGCCATCATGATGCAAGCCACTTTCGTAGCATCCCTTTCATGTGCCCGAAAGTCAGCGATCTCCTGAGGAGTTGCAGTGGTCTCATCAATCTCCTTAAGCTCCTTGTCAAGGACATATTCTTTGTCCTCGTAGCGGGTAATCATCCTGATGTTTCTGATCCACTCATTGAAGTTGGATCCATCAAAAGTGACTTTCCCACACAAGTTCATAAGGGTAAAGGAGCCATTAGGATTAGAGCCAGAAGCAGCATTTTTGAAGACATCTGAAAAGAAGAGAACAAGATTAGTTTAGATATAAGAGAGTCCTTAATAAAACACCCAAATGTAATATTAAGGCTAGGATCCAATCACAATATAATATAACTTAGAAGTGGTATGCCGTAATCTAAGCTATACCATATTTGAAAGGTAGGTGAATGACGATTCACCAATTTCCACCACGAAAACCGAAATGTTTAAATATTAGGTTTTTGATTGGTTCTTAGAAACTCCTAGATTCTTTGAGATTCAATGAACTTTTCAAAGGCATGTTTCAATCTCGAGTGTGCCCTCCAAGTTTTGTGATTGGGATGCCGAGGATCACAAAACGAGGTGTGAAGTAACCATGCAAATCACTTGGTACCCTTAAAGTTTATCACTCAATCGATGTGCCGGTAAACCACACACGCTCCATCGATACTATAATGAACCCTAAGTCACCCTTTACCTACCTTGTTAAGTCCAAGTTAGTGTGCCGGTTAACCACACACGCTCCACCAACGACTCAATCAAAGTGTAAAGTGTGATTTCATGGATTAGCACCTTATTCACATTTTTCCTAAAGTAACTAAGATTGGGAATTTAATAAAACATTTAGTTACTTTATAATATTCATCATACTTTTAATGAGAATTTATAAGTCCTTGTCTTACCCGTTCGGCTAACGACCCTCCACCAGTCAAGCAAGCGGTGGGTGAGAGTGGACACCCATTAAGTCACCATTTTATAGGCAACAACCTTATACCCACCTTATAGACCGGCTTCGTGAATGAGGCGTACTAGCGGTAAGACGACTTTGCTCTTATACATATATATACATAATTATTAAATCATAATAATATAAGTATAAGGGTTAAATTTTAACTTTTAAAATTCTAAGGGTTGGAACTAAAGTTTTAACTTGACTTTACTTGTTCCAAAACTTGAGGGCAAGTTTTGTAAACTTTCAAAACTTTTCATTTCTTGTAACTTATGAGTTTAATAGAGTAATAAAATGAAGACTCTTCACTTTTCTAACTCTTGTGTTCTTTTAATGGTCTTCAATCCAAGAGACTTTTGGTTTTCCATAACTTGAGGACAAGTTATGGACTCCATTAAATCACATTATGATCAAGAATTAATCTACCACATAGGTTACAAATAATTCCTATGATCATCTAAACGTCATAAGAACAAGATCATGAACATGAACACTTTCATATATCAAAATCACACTTAATCTTTGTAATTTTGATAACTAGTTGTTGTAAATGAGTTAGAAAAGACATTACACCATCTAAAAATAGTTTTCAAGTACCAAAACAGCTTAGGGTAATGTTTCTAATTCATTTCCAGCAACTAAAGTCGAAAATTTGCACTCTGTCAACCCTACTCGCCGAGTGCATGAACCTACTCGGCGAATAGGTTGAGGATACAAGTGAACTCGGCGAGTCCCCCCATGGACTCGGCGAGTCCAGCAGTCAGACAGCATGTTTTTCGACTTTTTCAAGCATATTGCAACAAGTATCAAACAAAAAAACCAGTCTCTGATACCACTGATGGGTTTTGAGCATTCTAACACTTCCTAAGTGTACATGCAACCCTAATAAACCTTGGATCTATGTTTGTCTAAGATACATGCAAATAATTATTTTTCCAAGGTTCATATCCTAACTAGCATGGCATGGGGAACATGAATCAAATAAAGCTAGTAGAAATGCTTACCTTGAAGTTGTAGTTGATTGCTTGGAGTTTTAGAGCCTAGCACCAATAGTGTGGATGCCTCAAGTGGAAATCACAAATCACCACAAACTTGGAACTTTGAGAGAATAGATACTACTATCTTGAAATCGGCCCTCACCTCAACAAGTGTCAACTAGTATGATTTCAAGAGCCAAAGCCTCCTTTATATAGTGTGGTGGATTAGGGTTACATCCATGTAAACCCTAATACCCATGTCTCTTCATTTCCATGAGATCCATGGGTTAAAGCTCCATGGAGTATCCATGGACTTCTCCATGCAAGCCTAGCCCATTCCAAATAAGCATAAGCCCACACTATATAAATATAGAAGCCCATATTTAATTAGTAATATCTTTGATCACTAAATTAATCCTAGATTAATTATAGATCACTACTTATTAAATAATATGATCTTATATTAATATATTAGAACTTATAATATATTAATAAATCATAACCTGTACTATTCTCAAATATTATCCAATAATTGTTCGGGTGAAGTGCAACCCAAATGGACCATGCCGGGTCGGGTCAAGTACATACCAAATATAGTTATGAACTTAGACACTATAGTTATAACGTTTTGTGAACGAATTGTTTAATTAAAAATGTGTTTTTAAAAGTGAAAAATTATTTTAATTTTTACGGCGTTACAAGTTGGTATCAGAGCCTAGGTTTGAGGGATTCGGGTGCACCTTCAGGCGTATCTGAACTCAAACCGAGGATTTGAGAAAATTTTTGATAATAAAACAAGTTTTCAAAAGAAGAACTTGCGAGATAAACAGAGCATAGTCGTGTGTACGAACAGCCAGCGCCCGAACGGTGATTTCCCAAAATACCATCATTATAAGTGTTATAATATATGATGTAATATCTTATCTGATGAGCTATGATATGCATGCTAGAGTAGACTAGGTATTCTTATTAGGACTAGAGTGGCCTGATATGTGATGCCTGAGTCTAGGAGTCTTGCTGCTATGAATATTTCAGAGTGGTTAGGTAGCAGCGAGGAGATTTTGAGAGATCTGTTGTGAGTATCATATGATTAGAGAGAGTAGAGTGCTTGGGACTTGGGACTCGGGGAGGAGGACATGGGGTGGATGCTGATGCGGTGTCGACGGTAGTATTGGGCCCGTACTACTAAAGACACCGGGTCAGTGCACAGTCCAAGTAAGAATCTTTGGAGTACCAGGGAACAAGTAGGATGGAGTACTCGAGTGTGAGTATACTCGAGCGAGTCCCTGATATTATTCTTATGTTGTATTTCAGAGAGAGAGATCATGGTTGGGACTCACCATACATCAGGGACCAGTGACACGAGGGATGAGGAGATCCGTAGGATCATCCAGGAGGAGGTGGCTGCGGCCATCATGGCAGAGATACCAGAGATGTTCGGGTCTATCAAGACCACGTTGATAGAGACATTTGATGAGAAGTACGCTGCTCTTTCTGAGGCTGCTGTTGCTGCAGCCACTGCAGCCATAGCTGCGACGAGGCCGCAGGGTGGTGATGCGTTGCTGTTCCGAGAGTTCAGCAACACGAAACCACCGGAGTTTGACGGGAACCAGGACCAGATTGCGGCGATGAAATGGATTTCAGACATAGAGGGGTGTTTCTTCACTTGCTCATCTCCTGAGCATTTGAGAGTCCGGTTCGCGCTGAACCAGCTTCGCTTGGGGGCGAAGGACTGGTGGAAATTTGTGATGGCGCACTATACGCCTGCTGACCATGCAACAGTGACCTGGGAAAGGTTCACTGCTATGTTCCGAGATGAGTATGTTCCCCAGGTGGAGAGGGAGCGTTTGGCCCAGGAGTTTCTGACCCTCAAGTAGGGTACTGAGTCTGTTACTGTGATCACGAGGATGTTTCATGAGCGGGCGATGTTCTGCCCAGAGCACGTGTCCTCCGAGCAGGCACGTATGAGTCGATATTTAAGAATTCTGAGGAGGGACATACGTGAGTTCGTGGCGAACTCGATGTACCGGACATTTGCCAAGCTTCAGGTAAATGCCCGGAAGAGGGAGATAGAGCTGGAGACTCAGGCTAGGGAGGAGGCTGAGTCTCAGGGGAGGGATCAACGACCGGCGCAGTCCCAGCTGGTAGCCAAGCAGGCCAAGCCCGCTAATTCGAGATCAAGGAACCAGAGGGGCCGCACTTGTGGCAAGTGCGGCAAGAGCCACGACGAAGTGTGCAGAGCAGGGTCTTGCTACAAATGTGGCAAGGAGGGGCATATGGCCAAGGACTGCCCCAAGGGGTTTGCAGTATGTTTTCACTGCAACCAGACCGGACACCGGAAGGCAGAGTGTCCGCAGTTGCGGGGATCAGCACAGGGACTACCTCAGGGATCTGCGCCTACCGCCATCAGAGCTACTGAGAGTCGTCCAGTGAAGGCCGAAGCGCCGAGGGCATGAGGGAGAGCCTTTCAGTTGACCGCAAAGGAGGTTCGCGCAGCGCCCGATGTCGTGGCTGGTATGTATTTTTTCATGTATTTATTTTGATGTTGAGATATTGTGCTTATATTATGTTAGTGTCTAAGTCCACAACTATTTTGGTATGTACTTGACCCGATGGTGCATGGTCCTTTTGGGTTGCCTTCACCAAAGCAACTTGATAAGATGAATTATCGAGAGAAAGGATTAAATACGATTTATTAATATATTATGAGAATAATATATTAAAGGAGATATCATATTGTTTAATTAATATTAGTCAATAATTAATTAGTAATTAGTTTTGTGACTAAAAGAGATTAATTAAACTTAAGGGACTGGAAGGTGGTTAAGGGCATCAAAACACCATTTGGAAGGTGGTTACGGTTTTGGAAGGTCCCCAAACCGTAAACTCATATGAACATGGGGATTTGGATGATTTTCAAGTGCTAAACTCATCAAGGAAGGTATCTATTCTAGTTGTCAAGGCTTAGAAGTAACTAGGGTACACTTTGGCACCCATTTTAGGGTTTACGGTCCAAGAACACCTTAGACCGTAAACACCTTGTTCTTGGTGTTTCTTGGGTGATTTCTTGATACATGGAAGTATAACAAGCCTTAATGTACTCTAGGATAGAAGAACTTACGTATATGAGGGTTGGGGACGAAAGCTTGACGATCCTTGGGAGAGAAATTGGGTTTTCTCTAGCTTGAAATGGAAGAAATGAAGGAAAATGGCTAAGTGCCATATATATAGTCATTGGGGTTTACGGTCCAAACCCCCTTGTTTGGCCGTAAACACCTAGTCGAGGTGTTAAATGGTTAATTTCTACATAACACTCCTAACGAACACTTCCATTTAATTGTTCGTTTGACGAAAAATTAAAATAAAATACTCAAAAGGATTTAAAATCGGCCAAAAATATTTTAAGATGAATTTGGCTAATTTTTTTGAAGTGCTTGATAACGGAGTTAAAACAAATGGAAATTTTGGGTTGTCACACCGAAAACCCTCGGGCTCCCTTGACATTTCGGACCGCAAACCGGAAGGTAGCAAACCGGAGAGCAGCAAACTGTTTTCAGACGAGAACCCTCGGACCGCAAACATGTGAGGCAGTAGAAAACTGCCCCCGAGGGTTTCCTCTTCTGACCAAAAGTGGGCCTCCTCGGATAGAGTTCCCAACCAAAAACCTTGCAACCTTATCTCTGGACCGCAAACTCTTTCCTCGGTATGTACTCTCAGCCGAAAACCCTCATATATATATATATATATATATATATATATATATATATATATATATATATGATGTCCGAAAATACTCCTCATTTTTACAAGATTCAACCGAAAACTTCCCTTTTCTCTCAAGGATCATCAACCGAAGTCTCCCCTCTCCTCTCAAGAACATGTGAAACTTCTCATTTCCTTGATTTCCATCCGAAAAAACCATTGATACTTCTGAAGATCTTGCAAGTATCATCCTTTGTTCTTGATATCATCCATAAACACCTTCCAATCTTCTTATTTTCGGCCGAAAACACCAAAATACATTATTTTTCATGAAGAACGCGAAGAACACCAAGAACAATCGCACACTATTCTACAACTTATTGTAAGTCTTCTTACAATAATTAAGTGTTGTTTAACAATTTAATCATTTCTAGATTATCTAATTTATACTTAATTTCATGTTAATATAAATTAGGATCCGGTTTTTATCACAAGTTTTAACTTGTGGATTTAGCTCTACTACACCGTATCTTCAACCGGGAACTCACAAAAGGTGAGTTCATACCCCTGTTTTTTTACTATTTTTCACTATTGGGGGGGGGGGGGGGGGGGGGTTACAAGTCTAACAAAAAAATATTTTGTTTACAAATATATGATTTTTAAATATTTCTAAAACGACTTTAACTTACTGAATCTTTTTTAAATATTGTTAAACTTCATAAAATGTTTTATAAACTCTTTTCAACATATATTTTACCTAAATCATATATATATATATATATATATATATATATATATATATATATATATATATATATATATATATATATATATATACGGTTTAAAGCGCTTGGGACAAATAATTCGCTTTATTTCCTTTTCATTGTTTGGATGTGAGCTTAGGGTAAAGTTACTTGTCAGAATGTCGTTTCATATATATATATATATATATATATATATATATATATATATATATATATATATATATATATATATATATATATATATATATATATATATGAATATAAAAGTTATTTCATACACTTTCATTATGCCAATCAAAGGGGGTACATTGCATGAATATTACATATCAAACATCACACATATATAAATTATAATAGGTATAATTTATGGAACTCTCATACTATTTTCACAAATCATTTATACAAAGTTTAACAGTATACTATCGTACAAATACTTTACATTCAAATATACTAGAAAAAGATCATAATATCAGTTCATTTATTTCAGAATGACTTTTCATCATTATTATACACGTAATCATCAATATGGTTTTTATAAGACAAACTTCACTCGGTTATTCATTTAAGCAATACTATTAAAGACCGGATATTGTAACCAGAATCTCCTGACAGAGAGAGACAAATGTGTATAGATCTATATGGGATTAGCAATCCCACACTCAGACTATTTGGTACAGTTAGGCTGGTATGTCTATGAGTGACAAATGTTGTTACAATTCTGGCGCCTACAAAGCGTCGTATCAGGCCTACTAGTCATAGCATGGTTATAATTACTCACAAAAAGATATGAAAAAATACGATTCGTGTAAGGATAATTAAACCAAAGAGTACGAATAAAAAGTACTAGTTTTACAATAATAAGATTTATAGTATTACATTACGATTTACAATTAAAGTTGGTGGAGCTAGACACACTCACATTTACAGGGTTTTCAAAGAGTATAATTTCAGAACTTGGAAAACATAAACAAACAGAAAGCAGTCTTCTTATAGTTTTATTTTGAACTAAAACTATGCTACACTATTTTATAGTACAACAACACTTACACAGAATGGTTTTATGGTGTTAAAACTACTTTCAGTTATATTAGAAAATATTGGATTTTATGGAACAGTAAACATACTCACTATTTCAAGAAATAGAAAACAAGCTTTTAAACATAAATACTTATACACTCGCCAACATAAATGTTGATACTCTCTCTTTCATAATACTTGTATTCTCAAGGAACCGGTAGATAGGTACGTTCCTAGGATTTGAGAAGACGGCGCAGTATAGAGTTGCGTCTTTTGTCTTTTTCTATATCTATTTTGGTATCAATATACAATGATTAAACACACATGTGAAACTTAGACTTTATTAATCTAATGGTTGTTGTACTTTGATTACTATGATGCATGTGTTGTGATACTTAACATGAAGTCATCCACCCCCGGACGTTTCCGCCGCTCCGGTTTGGGGGTGTGACAGATTGGTATCAGAGCCAGGTTTATAGTGAACTCAGTATATCAATTCATAAAAGATATACAACTATAAATACATTTGGGGCTAAAGAGCTCTGACTACAAGTATACTTTTAAAATATAAGTATTTTATAAGAAGTATACTAACCCTCATACATACAAGAACAGTATCATAGTCATAACTACATAAAAGTATTTGGATGTTGGACATTACAGTTAAACCTGGACAGTTATGTAATCGTATCTCAAATAAATATAGCCTGATCACCTATATTTATTTAAGATATGACCAACATGTGTTTGGGAGATATGGTAGTGTTGCGACATGTTTAAAACTTACCAACTCTACTCATACAGAAGAACTCTAGAATAGAATATGAAGTTAAAATACTATAGGAGTATTTTAGGCACTATAATACTAAGAACCAACTATGTGAAAACAAAGGACCCTTGTTGGTAGATCTATAAGTACTAAGTGCATACATTACAGTCATATATAATTAAGGTCTTATAGACTTAGAATGTGTGGTCTAGCTTTACTTCCTTTTCCTTGTTTGGATGTGGATTTATAGTAGGATCATTTATTCGAAGGCCTATTTGACCCGAGTTATATATAATTAGTATACACTATGTATTTATAGGAGGACCCAGTAGGATTCATACCATATAGAATACATTAACAATACTACTATAAATTTATTATATGGAAGCTTGAATTTGTTTACTCGCATTTATTAAATCTAGCAGATGTCTCTTATATCCTTATTCTCGCATAGATAACATGGTTGGATTTCATCTACCGGGAGACTCGTACTTTCCCAATCAAGGGAATGGAGTATGGCTCGACGCAGAACCAGAAGATGATCCTGTAGTTCCAATAGAAGAAGACTTCGAAGAAGATTTTCCAGAAGATTCTGACTCAAAATCAGAAGCCTATAACCCACCTCAAGTTGCCTAAAATCCCAATCCTCGACAGCATTTCCATGGCCCAACACCTCAGTGGGCAGTGAAATTAGATAGGTAGATTCATGAGCAGGGTCAGGACCGTCCTTACAATGGAGACTAAAGCTTCTACAACCTTGACGAAGGAGGCACAGCAAACAGAGCCCTTCCGGTGTTAGTTCGTGGAGTTGTGCATAACGATGAACAAGGAAGATCTGACATCGACTGAGTCATGCAGGATAATGCTACCACTAGAATTAACACGGTTTCTCTTCACCACCTGATTAAAAACCATGGAACATGTTGGGTACAAAGTTATTCATGTATGACTTTGTAAATGGTTTGAGTTTTGTAGACCAACTTGTATGTGGTACATTAGCCTTGTGACATGAGAGATAGATTGATAAAGAGAGAGAGAGAGAGAGAGAGAGAGAAAGAGAGAGAGAGAGAGAGAGAGAGAGAGAGACATGTAAACACCTCTATATAAGGTGGGTTCATATTGTTTGTAGAGGTGTGCTTGAGAGATGTACTTCATAGTGATTAGTGAGTGAGGTATTTATGGAGTTCTAGATCTAGTACCTTTTTCGTACTCATTTACTATAATCAAATACACCTTTTAGCACCCAAATCATCATGTTCATTGTGTGTTATTTAATTCCATATTTCAAACCAATGTTCATAATTTTGGATTAGTGTCTAAGTCCATAACTATTTTGGTATGTACTTTACCCAATTATGAGCATGGTCCTTTTGCATTGCCTTCACCATAACAATATGTAGGATGAATTAAGGAGAGAAATGTTTAATTATGATTTATTAATATATTATGAGAATAATATATTAAAGGAGAAATCATAGTGTTTAATTAATATTAGTCAAGAATTAATTAAGAATTAATTTTGTGGCTAAAACAGATTAATTAAACTTAGGGGACTGGAATTGTACTTATAAGATAATTGCAATTGGGCTATGGATCACCTAATAATATAGGTTGGACAAATTATATGGGAAGCCCATAAGGAATTCGTCCAAGGGATATCATTAAAGGAGTCCATGGGTTGCTTAGGGCTTAAGCAGTCAAATTAGGGTTTCCTTGTTTGATAACCCTAATAGCCCAAGTATATAAGGAACCCTTGGGCACCAAAAACGTGGCTAACACTTGGATTAGGGTTTCCAGACGTTTTTGAGTGCCTCTTCTCTTCTCCTAATCATTCTTGTTGCTTAGTGGTGTTTGTGACTCCATTAGAGGTGCAACACTTGAGGCACTAAGCTTTCTGAAGCCAATGAAAGCAAGCAATTGATTGTTATTGCTATATAACAATCAAAGGTAATTACTAAACCCTTATTTCGGTTCATGATATATTAGATCTAGGGTTTATGGCTTTGGATAATCAATTGCATGTTCATTAGAAAAACTAGATCCAAAGCTATTAGGGTTTGCATGTACACCATAGGAATGATGTATTGCTCAAAACCCATCAGTGGTATCAGAGCCTAGGGTTGTTTGTTGATGAATTTGATGCATATTTGATCGAATGTATGCTGAAAAGAGAAATTTTTGACTTTTTTGAGGCTGACTCGCCGAGTCAACTGGGTGACTCACCGATTCCATACTGAACTCGACGAGTCCAGGCCAGACTCGACGAGTCAGAAGGTCTGGCAGCGTTTTTTGGCGATTTTCTTGCTGTTTTGGCTTGGGATACTTACATAAACATTTTTAATCCATAAAGTCCGATTTTTATTGATTTTGGGTGAATATCCTTACCAAAATAGAAGATAATTGTCAAATTTTAGATAATCTTTTGTTTTATTAGATAAAGACTGATTATTTGTAATTTAGATTTGAACTATCTTGTGAAAAAGTTTCAATTTTCCTCTTTAGGTTTTATAGTTTAAATTTGAACTTGAAAGTTTTTGTTTTTGAAATTTAAATAGTTAAACCCTAATGTTTTGAAAAGTTTCAAAACTTGCCCTCAAGTTTTAGAATTTAAAATTTTTAATTAAAAGTTTAATTTTGAAATATATTTAAATTCTAAACCCTAATGTTTTGAAATGTTTCAAAACTTGCCCTCAAGTTTTGGATTTTAAAAGTTGATTAAAAGTTTAATTTTGAAATGTTAAATTCTAAAACCCTTGTATTTTGAAAAGTTCAAATTACACACTCATGGTTTTGTTAAGTTAATTAAAAGTTTAATTAAAAGAGGAAGTTAATAAAACCACTTTGTATTTTAAAAAGTGTAAAAACACCCTATACTATATATATGTAACATTAAAAGTCTAATATTATATATATATATATATATATATATATATATATATATATATATATATATATATATATATATATATATATATATATATATATATATATATATATATATGAGTAAAGAGTCAGTCTTACCGTTAGTAGGTCTCATTCACGAAGCTGGTCTATAAGGGGTGTTTAAGGAAATGGCCTATAAAATGGCGATTGAATGGGTAACCACTCTTACCCACCGCACTCTTGACTAGTGGAGGGTCGTTAGCCGAACGGGTAGGATAGGATAGAAACCTTCCATTATAAGTATAATGTAGTACAAAGTAATTACATGCTTTTACAAATTCCCAAATTCTGGTTACTTTAGGCAAAATGTGAAATTGTATGCTAATCATTGGAATTACACTTCGTACCCTTGTCAAACGTTAGTGGAGCATGTGTGGTTAACCGGCACACTAATTTGGAGATGACATTGGTAACGAAGGGTGACTCGATGTTTGTCATAGATCAATGGAGCGTGTGTGGCTAACCGGCACATTGATTAGGTGGTGGTAACATGAGGGCACCAAGTACATTCATATGGTTATTCACACCTTATTTTTGATCCTCGACATCCCAGTCACAAATGGAAGGGCATAATCGATATTAAACATGCCATTGAAAACTTCAATGAATCTCAAAAGATCTAGGAGTTTCAATTCATTTAAAACTTAAACTTCCTTTTCGTTTTTCATGGTGGAAATTGGTAAATCGTCACTTACCTACCTTCAAATATTTTGCAACTAGATTACGGCATCCCTCTTCTAGGTTGTAGAATATTGTGGTGGTTCCTAGCCTTGATGTTTCATTTGGGTGTTACATCAAGGATTCTAATCAACTTAACATGATTTTCTCCCGTTTAGTAGATGTCTAGTTCTGAAAATCATGGTCTTCCCAAATCCCATGGAACAAGTTTTTCAAATGAAGATGATGTTCCACGATATGATCGAGCAACAAGAAATCATGCTTCACTTCCTCCACCTCCTCCAATTGTTCTCCCTAACCCACAAGTTTGAAGGCTTGAAAAGTTCAAGCTCACCCAAGCCCTTTTGACAAGTAAACACAAAGATAGGAAACCTATGTGTGCACACGTCTTAGAGATGAAGTCACACATAGATAGGTTAAGGATGTTGGGTGTCGAGATTTCAGGCAAGTTGGCTGTTGATTGGGTTCTTCAGTCACTTCCTGAATTATATAGTGAGTTTGTTAGAGAGTACTATATGATGGATCACGATGTAACCCTCATTGATCTCACCTATTTGCTTATAGCTGCTAAATCAGCAATGATTTGGCGTGTTGGTCAGGCAAATTTTTCTGGTGAATCAAACTCCCAAACTTCAATGGACATTGAAAATGGTGACACTGGAGATCCAGAAAAGGTAAATTTTGAGATAGTTCCTTGTGCCATTCCAAAAGAGTCCATTTGCTTTTATTTCCAAGAAAAGGGGCATTGGAGACGAAGCTGCCCTATTTACCTGAGAGATCTAAGTGACGGGAGAGTCAAGACGTATGGCTCTACTTCAGGTAAAATCCATTATCTATCTCTTTTAAGTTCCTATTCTAGATTCTTAATACATGATGTGATAAGATTACATTTTGATGTTTTGTAGGATCGAAGAAAAGGGAGGAAGCTTAATGGAAGAAGTGAGCTGAATCTAATCGTGAAGAAATGGATTTCGATCGCATTGCTTGAAGATTAGATTTTTGAGCTACTACTTGGAGTTAGAATAGATTGCTAAGAAATATGTAATAACATAGTTTTTCGATTGAATTACATTGTAAGGACAAATTTTTCCGCAATAAAATAAATTTTGATTTTGTCTTATTTATTTATCCTTGCAATGGCGTGTATGAAAAAATTGATGTTTGAAGGTTTCTGTTATTATCAATAATGGATTTGATTCTTAATTATGTTATTTGTGGAAATGTCGACAATTTACTAAATAGGGAGAGTTTCTCATTGCCCACGTCTCAATTGGACAGAAACTTGGAATCATACAACTTAGTTGCATGATGAATAAGAAATTTCATATTTGGAAATTAGACTAATTCTTTGACAAAGTGTCAAGTGAAGGACTGGAAGATCAAGTACACTAGGTTGTATGTTGATCAAGTCCACCACAAGAGTGAAAAAGATATTTGTCAAGATTTACTAAGGTTTACTAAATATGATTATACTTATAAGATTAAGTGTAATTCTGAGTTGATTGAAAAGGTTTCAATGAATAGCAGAACGAATAAGAAGAATCAAGCAGGCAGAAAGATAAAAGTTTCTCCATTCTAAGAAGAAGGGAGAGTACATTTTATTGTGTTTTATGATAAGTCTTAATGATTAAGAATCATATATCAATTGATCCTCTAAGTGAGTCTTAGTGCATTTGTATGTCTAAGAAAAGGAATCGAGAATTGTGGAAATGGTTAAATCAAGAAGTCAATCATACTTCATTCCAATATCAAGTCTTAGAGTTATACTCCAAGATTGTGAATTGAGTGACAAGTATTAAGAAGGTTTATAACACTCAACAAATATGGAATTTGGAAAAATTTTCTTATTCTTGCACATTTGAAATTGGTAAGTTGTGCTGTCTTGGATAAGACAAAGACCAACTAGGACCAATTATGTGAAGTGTTTGGTCTTGATAAAAACTACACTAACTCTTGAATATTTGTTTTGTCAAGGAATATTTCTTGACAAGATAATCTTATATGTCAAGGAGTGAGTGGGAGTTTTAATGGTCTTGAAAAAGGTTTCAAGAACAAATCTAGAATAAACCATATCGATCATCACTAGCACACGACTTGAGGTTTACAACCTATCGTATTGATATTATTTTGTTTCTGAGCCATTCCAATTGAGTTAATTATGCATGTGAGATCTATGAGTTCACATTTGAATGCATAAAGACAAATCACCTTGATCAATGGAAAGTACATTGATATGTAAGGATAAGTTGCTAAACTACTTGGAAGACATGATGGGCACTTGTGTTACCATAAGGCAAGAAATCATGATTAAGAAAGTTCAGTCCATATAAGTTTGGATTTGTCGCAAACTTGGTTTTGGCAAATTCACATGTATAGGAACACATACACCATAAAATCTAAGTGTCATAAGATTCCCGCCTTGATGAAAATGATTGTGAGGAAATGTTTTCACTAAGAGATATTTTAAGAAGACAGCAATTGTGAAAATTGTATTCTCAAATTCGATTATGGTTACAACATCCCTTTCCATAGTTCGAATTGTGAGATTTGGAAATTAGTCTAACATTTGGGACTTATTGATATAAGTTCTGAATTAGTTAAGACACACATGTGAGCTATCTAAGGAAAAGTGTATGAGTTTGAGAAGCTTAGATAAAGGATTATCAAAGCGTCTGGTATTAGAAATATGAATTTTGTGGAATTCAATTAGCATTGTTTTCTGGAAGTTCAGTTGTTTTCTGAATACATGTCAAAGCTAGTGGGAGCATAAGTGTTATGCTTATATGATAATAATCATCATGATAGTGGGAGCATAAGTGTTATGCTTGTATGATTATTATGGAAAGTATTGCAAGATAACAATATTAACTATAGAAAACAAAATTCACCTTGCAAAGTTGTAGGGGTTGAAAAGTTGTTTTGCTATAATTAAGGGAGAGAATATTGTACTTTGTTTCAAAATCTAAAGCTTATATTGAGCAATTTTAATAAATTTAGTCAAAGAATACATAGTGTGTTCTTAAATTTCGATTATGATTACGGCATCCCTCTTCATAGTTCGAATTGTGAGAACGTGACACATAAAATATTATGGCAGAAGATTGATAAAGTATCATATCTTTATGTAAGACATTATGCATCATGTCCCATACGTTTCGGGTATAGGATCGATTGCAAATGCTATAATATTTGACCATTCTAAAATTTTCCAAATGTCTAGCGCATTAAGAGGGAAAAAGGACTAGAATCGGTTTTGACTAAAATAATTAAACAATTATCAAAGGACGATCCAAAGTTCGCTGAGGATTGGTCACTTGTGAGTAGTTGGAAGTATGGTATTGGATGGACCATATCAACATTATTATGAATAGATAAGATTCTACTAATAATGAGTTTTCATATGGCAAATATGGAAATGTTTCCATATTGGGAGTTGGATATTGAGAGTCTATGTCTAGATTAGAAAATTTTATGCAAGAAGGATGTTCAAAGGAATGTACTTTGAATGTGAGACTTCACGTCTATGGAATTGTCTTGTAACAATTTTTGATAGAGTACTTTGTAATTTCATTGGCCAAGTCTTGGTGACTTTTGTGCTATGACTTTGCGAAAGGATCGTTGCATAAAATGTTAGAATCTAACATATTCTAATAGTGGCAAGAACCTTGTGTTCTTACACTAATGATAAGGATTGGGAATTATGAAATGAGCATCATTGGAAAAGTTTTTCAATTGATCTATTTCAAAAGGTAAGGACCATAGGAAACATAGTGTGCATGCTTGGTGCATGGGACAGCTATTGTTGTAATTTGAGTAATAAGTTGATTTTCTGAAACAGTAAACAATGAATAATGATTAATCAATATGGTGTTTAAATAAAAATGTTTTATTTACACTCAAAAGTTTTGGGGCCATATAGGATTAAATATTATCATTGTGTTTCACTTTGCATGTTTTGACTTCCAGAATAACTGGGTTATTCGAACCTCCACAGTCGGTCATATGTTGGAAGTAGGTTTGAAGGAAGACTGTCATGAAGAGTCTGTAGATTGTCTGAAGAGTTTAGACATAGCACAAGTTTGATGCAGAGTTCATGAGTGCTTTGATAAGAATACAGTATTGGATTAAACCCACGCTCACGTGAATCACTTCATGGATTATATCGCGAGTGATTATGAGTCGATAATATTGTATATTCTTGAAACCAAGATGTGTAAGTTGTTATTTGTTGGTCAGTTGCACATTGATAATAAGTAAACGCACCAATAACTTGGTGTTATAAAACTTATTGGTGTGTGTGATTCGATCAGCAAATGCAAGCAAGCATTTGAGTCGAAGTTTATCCATTCCTTTAGCCTAAAGTGGGATAAAAGTGATATATATGGGCCCCTCGATGATTTAGTGATGACACCTAAGCACTTGGCCAAGCCGAGACTAAGTTGATGTGTTCAATTGTAGTATGTTGCCAGTCATCATAAATCGGAAGTCGGGAAACAGTATAGAGAGAATGATTAAAATTCATGTCTTATGTCTATATGATATCTTGAGAATGGAGGAATATATGATCCCTTATTTAAAGGACACGCGTATCTGATAAGATCAGAGTTGACAGCAGCTTTTGAAAACTACGATTGCTGATTAGGTTTTGAAGTTGTGTAGAATAGTTATTAGACTTATCCAAGTGGGAGACTGTTGGATTAGTGTCTAAGTCCATAACTATTTTGGTATGTACTTGACCCGATTATGAACACGGTCCTTTTAGGTTGCCTTCACCATAGCAATATGTAGGATGAATTAAGGAGAGAAAGGTTTAATTATGATTTATTAATATATTATGAGAATAGTATATTAAAAGAGAAATCATATTGTTTAATTAATATTAGTCAAGAATTAATTAAGAATTAATTTTGTGGCTAAAGGAGATTAATTAAACTTAGGGGACTGTAATTGTACTTATAAGATAATTGCAATTGGGCTATCGATCACCTAATAATATAGGTTGGATGAATTCTATGGGAAGCCCATAAGGAATTCGTCCAAGGGATATCATTAAAGGAGTCCATGGGCTGCTTAGGGCTTAAGCAGTCAAATTAGGGTTTCCTTATTTGATAACCCTAATAGCCCAAGTATATAAGGAACCCCTGGGCACCAAAAACGTGGCTAACACTTGGATTAGGGTTTCCAGACGTTTTTGAGTGCCTCTTCTCTTCTCCTAATCATTCTTGTTGCTTAGTGGTGTTTGTGACTCCATTAGAGGTGCAACACTTGAGGCACTAAGCTTTTTGAAGGCAATCAAAGCAAGGAATTGTTTGTTATTTTTATATAACAATCAAAGGTAATTACTAAACCCTTATTTCGGTTCATGATATGTTAGATCTAGGGTTTATGGCTTTGGATAATCAATTTCATGTTCATTAGACAAACTAGATCCAAAGCTATTAGGGTTTGCATGTACACCATAGGAATGATGTATTGCTCAAAACCCATCAAATAATTCACTACATTTGGTATCAGATCGGGTCTTCAAAGATCAACATGATTTTTTGAAGAAACGATTCTCGGTTTGGCTAAATCTGTCACAATTAGAGCATTTATGGTGAGTCTCACTCTATGATCTCTCTAAATCTTGTTGATCCGTGTGTTGTGTTCTTGAATTTTATATCATTTTGACTCATTAGATCAATTTTGTTTCAAATTCCATTCATGATCCAATATTTTTTTAAGATAAGCCTAAAACCAAATCTCGTTATTGTTCATCAATCCAAAATTCAAGCCCAAACTGATTTGTGGTTACTGTTCATTGATTCAAGCCCAACTAATCAAATTGAATCTGTTACTTTTCATGATCCACTTTTGTTTCTAATTGATTAATATGATTTTTCTATCTAGTTCGTATAATTCACGAGCATACACATTCGTTTCTCGATTTTATCATTAATCTCAGTCGGTGAATCAAGTATACAAATCAATTCATGTTGTTCGATTGATTTTGCTTTCTTACAATGAAATGTTGACCTGATCCTGATTTTCTTTTCTTCATTCTATGATCAAAATCTGTGAAGTAATATAGATGTTCTTCGATTTTAACTTGTATGGAATCTATTTTGACTGAAATTGAATTTGGTTTCAATCATCAAATCCTAAAATTGAACTCGATTTTGATAATATTTGTTGATTTATTCTTCATCAATGGTGATTTCGTTGATTTTTGTTGTTCATTTGTATCAAAAGTCTCGTACTTGAAAGTCAAACACATTTCTAAGAAGTCAAAATCGAAATCAATTTTGAAATCGAAATCGATTTCAACGTTAGATGTTTAGAATCAAATTGAAAGTGATTGTCCCTGTGGTTTGTGATGCTTATTGAAGTAATAATACTTCAATCGATGAGTCAAACATTAATGTTCATGTTAACAGAGAAAATTGTATTGATAATTGAATGGGATGGAAAAGTTGAATCGATAGTTGGGAACGAACTGACGCTCACAATCGATAGTCGAAGGTCAAATGATTTTGGGTCACATGAGAATCGATTTTGGTTAATCGATTTTGAGTTTGCTTTTGGTTATTTTTGAAGAATGGTTTGAAATCGAGATGTAAAATAGAAGCGTACGGATTAATTGTTCGATGTTGGGATTTTGGTTTGATGATTGATGGTTTGGGGTCGAATCGAAATGTTCAATGGCTTGATTTTCGATTTGGAGTTTTTGATAACTATTAATACAAGCGAAGAGGTTGTACAAGTTCACGAATTGATCATTTGACTAATATGTTGGTTGGAATTCGATGTTGTAGTCAATAATCATGATTTTGATTTCGAAGGGTTGAAGGATTGGTTTAGAGATTATTCAATGTCGATTGTCGATGGGTAAGTAAAAGCAAAGTTGATTATGTTCATCACAAAGAATGTGTTATAGATCAAAACTGGATTGAAGTCAAAATTGTTTTTTTGTTTATGATGAAAAAGCAAAGAGTGAACGATCCCTGTATTGTCGATGATTTTGATTGTTGTTAACGAACGTTTGGAGTCGAGATTTTAATGTCGATGAATTAGATGTCGATTAAGAGATTGAATGGTTAAGACGTTATTCAGCAGCTTCTCAGGCCTTCGTTTTCGACATTATGTTGATCAAGCAAATTTTCATTGTCAATATTTCGAAGGTTTTGGTATATGATATTCGCAAACTGGAATACATGAATTAGGGAAGAAGAAAACATCAAGTTTTGAAATTGGACCCTACAGTTTCGAAAGTTTGTCAATATGTACCCAGTTTTGAAAGTTTGATGATATGTGCAGAAATTTCGAAATCAGTCCTTAAAGTTTCGAGCCTTCGACATTTGGGGTGATTTTCGAAGATTAGGAGGAAAAGAGGCAGAAATTTCGAATGTAGGCCCTGAAGTTTTGAAAATTTTGCAAACCATACCCAACTTCGAAAATGGCGGTATAAAAGCTGAGAAATGGAATAATTTTCATTTAAGGCCCCTAAAGTTAATGCGAATTGACACTTTTTACCCAGTTTCAGAAATGGGGGAGAGTTTCGCATTTTTGGCTATTTTGGGCGCACCGGGTCACTGCAAAATTTTGCAATTGACAATTTCTACCCATTTTTGAGAAATTTTGTCAAAGGCGGTCCGTGAACGAAGCTAAAAATTGAAGATTTTTAGATTTTCCGGATTGAAGTAAAATGCTTATGCCATATGTTAAGGGGAGTTTTGGTTAGAAAAAATCTTAATAGAGCACTTTATCTTTCCTTTTTGGTTTTATAATCATTTTTCCATTATAAAAAGGGGGAGAAATTTATATGGAAATTCGAAAGTTGAATTTTTCATATTACGCAGACTTGAAGACCGAAGTGACCTCGAATATTTGAGGTTTATGAAATGATTTGATTGGAAATTCGGAAGTGATTTCGGTTCATGATGGGTTTGGACTTATTGAAGATTTTTGGGGTGTGATTTTATGCTCAACCTTAGGGTGATTATTTGGAGATTGAAAAACTCCTAATTATCCGTTGATGCTTGATTCGTATGGTCTCATATTCTAGAACCCAAATTGAAGAATCATGGAAGAATTGAAGATTTTAAGTTCATCTCTACATGTGTCATTTTTGAGGCACAACTTGTGTAGTTGCTTGATTTTGGAACATTTGAAGTGGGTCATCCATTCCTAACTTTGAGGGGGAGAATGTTGGATATAATGTTATCCATGTATGACTTTGTAAATGGTTTTACTTTTGTAGACCCACTTGCATGTGGTACATTAGCCTTGTGACATGATATATATATATATATATATATATATATATATATATATATATATATATAGAGAGAGAGAGAGAGAGAGAGAGTGTGTGTGTGTGTGTGTGTGGTGGTTGTCGAGGCCAACACAAATAATAACCCTAAATATTACACACTAAAATAGTGTATAGTGGTAAAGGGATCGAATCCACGGAGATTGGTTCAATTTATTACTCTATGAAAAATCTCTTTGTAAAAATACTTGTAAAATGACAATAAAAATAAAATGGGGGGTTTTGATGTTTTGAAATACTTGAAACAAACTAGAATTAACTATGATTTAAATAGACAAATGCAACAAAAATAAGAGTTTGATGTAAAATCAATAAGGGAGAGATGGTTGACTTAAAGTTTCCTCACTTTGACTTTTGATGAACATATCATTAGAATCCAATGGTGCAATACTTTTATTTAAATCCTTAATTTGGCTATAGCAATCCAAGGAGCTTGAGATTACCTAGACTTTTCTTAATTGTTGAAATGGCTAGAGAAGTTCCTAACAATTTCCTTAGTCAAAGTCACTAATTCCAAATAGCATGTAATTAGTGAAAGTCAACTAACATTAAGAACCAAAAAGTCACCAAATCCAAGAGGGGTCAATTTCTTTCACTACCATGTTGGAGGAAATGTTTTTATGATTGTGTGAAGCAAAAACAACACAAAAATCATTTGTTGCTTGCTAATTTGAGGATCATTTACTTAATCAAGAAATTAGCCAACTAATCACCACAAACATATTTAAACTCATGAATAAAAACATACTAGTAGTGATAATATGATAAAACACAAAACAATTCCATAAAGATTTAAGAACAAGTTCATGGATTCTTCAACATCCAACAAAAGTTCAAAAGATTCAACAAAAAGTCAACCAAGATTTGTTTAGCCAAGCATGGCTAAACTCAAATGAACAAAGTTAGATAAGATAGTACCAAACATTTGACAAGATTCAAGAGATGAAAAGAAGATATTCTTCAAGTGTTCTTGGCCTCCAAAAGTGCTCCAAAATCCAGAGAGAAAGTCTCCAAATCGGACCTTCAAGATTTGGCTAAAGAGGCACGCCAAACTTCCCAAAATAGAGCTCTTAGCAAAATCCCGAAATTGCCCTTGTCAGGAATCCACGCGGGCCGCGGGGAATCTTACGCGGGCCGCGGGGAATCTTACGCGGGCCGCGGGCTCTGATGGGTAATTTTGGGCTTCTTCAAGTTTTGGGCCCCCACAGCTAATCCATTGGCCCAGTTCGAATCCAATCAACTCCTAGCCCATTTTTCTTCAATATATCTTCAATTAAAGCCCAATTTGTCTATCCACATCACTCTAAACTTCCGCAAACTCCCAAATATTGATCTTGCACACTCAAGAATTCTCCCACGTTTTTCAAATTTAAAGCTCAATTCTTCCAAGTCTTCAAGCAATTGACAGGTCCACCCCATGAGTCACCTTCATAGCCATCAAGCACGAAATCCCCAATTCCTTTCAAGCCCAATCGCCTCCCAAGAGTGCCGCCCCGGTAGTTTCCAAGAAAATCTGCAATAATGCTCAAGAAACTAGAAAGTACCCCGAAATGGTCATAAAAATAACAAAAGGGAAAATATGCATGGAAGTTAACTAAAATGTACTAAAATAAACTATAAAAAGAAGTAAATAAAATGAAGCTATCAAATCACCCCAAGCTTAAACCTTACTTGTCCTCAAGTAAGACAAGACTAAATGAACTTGGGACGAACTACCCTAGAAATAAAAAGAATGGATAGAACCATGGAACCTGTTCGATGTTAGTCAACATGGTCAGAATTGATCTCGCTGCTGTCTCACAACTTTTTCATCCGATGACAATGGGACCATAAACCACAGCCAGGACAACTCCACTAGTGAATAAGGAGAGATGGTCAGTCGTAGTCTTAATGGAACATGCATACAATGAAGAACATCTGTAGTAGGGAGAAGGCAACTGGATGGGCTCGGGTGGAGCTCTTCTTTAAGTGCACACTCTGATCTCATGGCTGCCGGTTTCTCTCATGTGTAACTTGGTTTAATCGCTCGGGCATCGTTGTAGGAATCGGTTCACTTAGTGTTGGCCCAAACCTCCCGTAGTATCCGACTCGACAGTCTCCATAACATCACCAATTTGCGAAAAAAGAACAACTCGATCTATATACAATAAAACAGACCTATACAAATGAATATCAAACGTCGGGTGACCAAGATGTTGGGAAATTTGTTCAATAATTGAACCGGCCACCTATCTAAGATAGTTGCAACTGAAAATTTGCATGCTTCTTTTTGTTTTTGTTTTTTTTTTTTTTTTGTTTTTTGTAAGGTAATTTATTAACTATCGAAATTTTTAACAAGAAACCCTTTGACTCAAAATTTGGTTCCCAAAGGTGTGTAAGTGGAACCGAAAGGGTAATGATATAATCTGAATGGCCTAAGTGTGAAAATGACCATGTGTGGAGCATAAAGATGTAATGTAAGCTCCTTTTCAAACTTGTGGTTTTTCAAAGATAATGAAAATGTCCAAATATGGACTAAAAGACTCTCTAAAATTCTAAGAAAATCGCAAAAAGATATGGTGATGTAAAGAGACCGGATATGGATTCTACTCGGGGACAAGCACCAATGCTTCATCCTAACAGTTCAAACATGATCAAGTGTGATCCTCTCGGCGGTAGTGATCGCAAGGCTAAGAACATCCATTGCTATAGTATATCCTACAGTTGTTAGTATTGTATGCATAATTTTTCATGAAACTACCTGGCCATGATCACTTACCCCTTTAAGCTACCAGCATCTGATCCCAAGTATGAAATCCGAAACTGCAGCTAGTGGTCCCGGTTCGATGGGTGAGGTAGCAACAAGATCCTGGACCAATAATGATACAATAACTGTGAACCTGTTCCATGGCATCCAAGAGAGGTGAGAATAAACAGACAACAAAAAAAATGCATGAATGCTAATGCCTTAGGCTAAATGTTATGCAAAAATATAAAAGGTGAAAAAGAAGAAAATAAAATCTTTTTGGAATTTTAAATAAAAAAAATGAATGAAAATTAGCTTAATATTATAATGTTATGCAACTTAGCTAAAAATGCATGAAAAAAAAGAAAAAAAAAAGTAAAAGAAAAGGGAAATGCCCCACCCCAAGCTTAAGAACAAGCATTGTCCTCAATGCTTAAGGAAAGGGCGGAAATGACCTAAATCGGAGGGTTGGGTAGAGCATAAGGTTTTGTAGAGGAGGAAAAATGGTGAATAATGGTGGTGGTCTCGCGGGATTCCGACCGGTAGATCTCCGGGAAATCGAATTTTTGTGTGGAGCGCGGGCGGGGCGCGGGCCGCATAGAGGCCGCGTGTAACATTCTTGGTTTCCTCTTGAGTTCATAGAAGGTTCAGAAGAATTTTGGGTCAAAACACGCGGACCGCGTAAAGGCCGCGTGAACTGAAGCTCAAAAAATACTAAGTGTTGAAACCAGCCCCGCGGGCCGCGTGGAACCCGCATGTTGGGCGCGTGAGCTGAACAGGGCTAGAGGTGATTGTTTTACGCGGGCAAGGAATGGGCCGCACATGACCTTACGCGGGCCGCGTGGATTTTCCCGCGGGCCGCGTGACTTCCTGCACCTTAAAATTTGAAATTTTTCAAAAAACTTTATTTTTGGCCTAAATGATTCCCGCGAAGTCCCGGTTTCAAAAACACAATAAAAGGTTTGGACCAAAGGTGAGAATAAAGCTTAAAATTTTTCAAAAATGAACATTTTTAACACAAAAAAATTTTCAAAATCATTTTATTCGGTTTATAAAAGATGAAAGCTCAATACTTCCCAAAAATGCCCTTCTTTAACGTCTTTGGCGAGACGCCTCCAAACTTCAATTTAACACTTTGGGGCATCCAAATCGACGACATCTTGGACATTTGAATCAAAACCTTCATAGAAAGATTTCAACCGATGTCCATTAACATTGAAAATTTTCCCCGTGTCGACATTTTTTAGTTTCCACACCTCCATTAGGACTCTTTTCTTGTATTTGACTTTCTTTTTACGGGAGAACCATACCGGACTTAGACCTTTGATAATAGAAAGCATCCAACCATATTCTTTATTGTACTTGTTTAGTAAGGTGACCAACTCTTCCATCTTTGACATGGTGGTCAAGTTGGTGACCGGTTGGGCATCTTCATTCTCGACATATGTATCCTTTAAAGGGTCCGACATATATATCATTCCCGGCTCTTGTGGTTCATCTACCACTGGAGTTAGTTTCTCAATGGTAGTGGGTGGCTCAACCTCTCTTTTGTTAACACCAAACACTTCCTCTATAGTTTCATTGACATCTTTTCTCAATTTCTTCTTCCTCCTTGATAGCCTCTTCCACTTCTACTCCGTCTTCCTCTTCTCCACATAACACTCTTGGGCCATCAAAACTTTTTTCATCTTTCAAAGGAATGGCACATGCGCTATGCCATGGGCTCTCTTCAGATTCTAATTTGTCTTGATATTCCATTATACTTACTGATTGAGCAATTTGTGTTATTTGTTGCTCTAAGCTTTTGAGGCTAGCTTGGGTTGTTTCTTGGAAAATTTGGGTAGATGTGGCAATGCTTTTCACAATCTCCTCTAAGGACATGCTTGGTGTTTCAAGTTGTTGAGGAGGTGGGGGATATGGATGTTGGAATTGTGGAGTTGGTTGGTATTGGTCATTTCTCCAATCTTGGTATGGGCTTTGGTATTGGTTGTATCCCCAAGCTTGGTTGTTGTCCCACCATTGATCATGTTGAGGTTGATCATAACTCCATTGGTTTGACCAGTAGTAGCTTCCCTTCTCTTGCACTTCTTCCCATTCTCCTTGTAAATATGGACACATGTCGGATTGATGTCCATTTTGGGCACAAAGATCACAAAAAAGAGGTGAGGGTTGCACGCTTTGGTCATTTTCAATCATCATAACTAACTGAGCTAGCTCAGAAAGTTTATCTTCAATACAAGGAGTGTTCATTCTTGAACCATACTTTTTTTCTTCAATTTTTTAGTTTTAAACTAGAGTACCTGCACAATGAGATCTAGGCATAGAGAAACAAATTGATTAAAAATAAAACAATCCCCGGCAACGGCGCCAAAAATTTGGTGGTTGTCGAGGCCAACACAAATAATAACCCTAAATATTACACACTAAAATAGTGTATAGTGGTAAAGGGATCGAATCCACGGAGATTGGTTCAATTTATAACTCTATAAAAAATCTCTTTGTAAAAATACTTGTAAAATGACAATAAAAATAAAATGGGGGGTTTTGATGTTTTGAAATACTTGAAACAAACTAGAATTAACTATGATTTAAATAGACAAATGCAACAAAAATAAGAGTTTGATGTAAAATCAATAAGGGAGAGATGGTTGACTTAAAGTTTCCTCACTTTGACTTTTGATGAACATATCATTAGAATCCAATGGTGCAATACTTTGATTTAAATCCTTAATTTGGCTATAGCAATCCAAGGAGCTTGAGATTACCTAGACTTTTCTTAATTGTTGAAATGGCTAGAGAAGCTCATAACAATTTCCTTAGTCAAAGTCACTAATTCCAAATAGCATGTAATTAGTGAAAGTCAACTAACATTAAGAACCAAAAAGTCACCAAATCCAAGAGGAGTCAATTTCTTTCACTACCATGTTGGAGGAAATGTTTTTATGATTGTGTGAAGCAAAAAACAACACAAAAATCATTTGTTGCTTGCTAATTTGAGGATCATTTACTTAATCAAGAAATTAGCCAACTAATCACCACAAACATATTTAAACTCATGAATAAAAACATACTAGTAGTGATAATATGATAAAACACAAAACAATTCCATAAAGATTTAAGAACAAGTTCATGGATTCTTCAACATCCAACAAAAGTTCAAAAGATTCAACAAAAAGTCAACCAAGATTTGTTTAGCCAAGCATGGCTAAACTCAAATGAACAAAGTTAGATAAGATAGTACCAAACATTTGACAAGATTCAAGAGATGAAAAGAAGATATTCTTCAAGTGTTCTTGGCCTCCAAAAGTGCTCCAAAATCCAGAGAGAAAGTCTCCAAATCGGACCTTCAAGATTTGGCTAAAGAGGCACACCAAACTTCCCAAAATAGAGCTCTTAGCAAAATCCCGAAATTGCCCTTGTCAGGAATCCACGCGGGCCGCGGGGAATCTTACGCGGGTCGCGGGCTCTGATGGGTAATTTTGGGCTTCTTCAAGTTGTGGGCCCCCACAGCTAATCCATTGGCCCAGTTCGAATCCAATCAACTCCTAGCCTATTTTTCTTCAATATATCTTCAATTAAAGCCCAATTTGTCTATCCACATCACTCTAAACTTCCACAAACTCCCAAATATTGATCTTGCACACTCAAGAATTCTCCCACGTTTTTCAAATTTAAAGCTCAATTCTTCCAAGTCTTCAAGCAATTGACAGGTCCACCCCATGAGTCACCTTCATAGCCATCAAGCACGAAATCCCCAATTCCTTTCAAGCCCAATCGCCTCCCAAGAGTGCCGCCCCGCTAGTTTCCAAGAAAATCTGCAATAATGCTCAAGAAACTAGAAAGTACCCCGAAATGGTCATAAAAATAACAAAAGGGAAAATATGCATGGAAGTTAACTAAAATGTACTAAAATAAACTATAAAAGAAGTAAATAAAATGAAGCTATCAGAGAGAGAGAGAGACAGAGACTGAGACTGAGAGACATGTAAACACCTCTATATAAGGTGGGTTCATACCGCTTGTAGAGGTGTGCTTAAGAGATGTAGTTCATAGTGATTAGTGAGTGAGGTATTTATGGAGTTCTAGATCTAGTACCTTTTTTACACTCGTTTCTATGATCGAATACACCTTTTAGCACCCAAATCACCGTGTTCATTGTGTGTTCTTTAATTCTGCATGCCAAACCAATGTTCATAATTCACTACAGAACAACCAGGAATCACACCGAAGTCTTGCAAAGGGAACTGGCTACAACACGAACCGAAGTTAGAGAACTTTGAGAACGCCAAGCGATACTAGAAAGGCGTATGTTTGCAACAGAATGCCGGTTGGCTAAATTTAGGGTTGAAACTACTAGGAAGCCGAACAACACTCCTCGTGAGTAGATCATACTCTACTCACTCTTTTGGATATAGATTAAGTCTACGTATATATACTAGTGATGTTTTCATGTTCATAGTACGACCTCGAAATATCTTTTTTTGATATGTCAATATGCTGTCAAGTTTTCCATTAAATTGGTTTATTATAGACCTATTACAAGGTCAAATTTTCCAATCTCTATGTATCTAATATACTAATGAAATTGACAAGCATCTTATGTCCTTTGAAAAATCACTATCCAATTTCACATTATCGCTTTACAAGTTATTCCTTGTGGTAGACTTCTATATAACCTTCTTTCAGAATACATGTTGAACTCGTGTAATTAGTTCAAAGACATTTGATTCATTATCACTACTGATGTCTTACTACCTTTCCATCTTTTATATCTTGAAGCAAAAGATGCCTCTAAGAAAGAACCCGAGACATGTCAATGTCAATGCAACACCTTTGCCACCACCTCTATAGTTTGACACTGCCATGTTTCAAGTAGTGTTCATTGAAGATGTGGCAGCCGCCATGTCACAAATAAATACAACTGGTGCCTGTGGATCCGGGGGTGGTGCTGATGGGTTTTAGCCATAAGAACTTTCCTATGTGCGCATGCAAAACCCTAATGCTTGGATCTAGGCTTTCTAATAAACATGCTTTGAATCCAAGACTTCTAATGACTAATTAGGTTAAATAACAACATTGAAACAGATCTAGAATCATACCTTTGAGTTCCTTGTTGATCTTGAGGTCTTGGAGCTTCTAGAGTCACAAGTGTCACTCCTCTAATGGATTACAAACACCAATAGCAAGGAAGATGATTTAGGAGAGAGGAGAGGGGAGGAAATCGGCCAGGGTTCTCTTACTTTAGGAGAGGTGTCGAATTCCCTATGCCATGGGGTCTATTTATACTTGTAGACTCCTTAAGGGTTACAACCTAAACCCTAATTGGATAATCTTCTCTTAAGGCTATCCAAATCCATTCCTTAGATATCTATATGGACGATTTTAGCTATCCTAAAACTCTTAGAATTCGTCCATACCATATCCTAATGGATTTACAGTCTAAAGCTTAACTATCAAACAATTGATAGTTTATACCCCTTTATTTAATTAATCTCTTTAAGTCACCAAATTGATTCTAATTAATTCTATGACTTATATTAATCAAATAACAAATATATTATTCATTATATTATTCTCATAATATATTAATAATATTTACTCTCTCGTAATAAATCATCCTATCAAGTTGCTATGGTGAAGGCAATCCAAAAGGACCATGCACAACCGGATCAAATACTTGCCTAATATAGTTGCAGCCTTAGACACTATTCCAACAGTCTCCCACTTGGATAAGTCTAGTAACTATATTCACAAGTACAATTCGGTTTGCAATCGTAGCTCTCAAAGACGTTGTCAACTCTGATCTAATCAATCTTGTCCTTTAGATAAGGGAACGTACAGTCCTCTGTTAGATATCATGCTGACAATCCTATGGAATGGTTAGTCAAGCATTTAGGTTTCTCGATCTCTGATTTATTTGACATAGAACTTAATCGAACACATCAATTCAGTTCTGACCGGGCCCGGCACATAAGTCAAACCAAATCATCGAGCGCCGAGATATCGCTTTTACCTTCTTAGATAAAAGTTACAGATAAACTTCGACTTATATGCATTTACTTATTCATTAACCAATTATACACAACAATACATTTTATAACACCGAGTTACTGATGCGTTTTCGTATTATCAATGTACAATCAATTAACAAATAACAAATCATATATCTAGGTTTTAAGACCATATGATATTATCGTCTTGCGATCACCTTTTTATATCGTATTCCATAAGGTGATTCCAGCAAGCGCGGGTTTATTCCAATGCTCAAAACTAGTTCATAAGCACTCATGAACGTTGTAGCAATCCTTTGCTATGTCTAACACCATTTAGACATTCTACACACCAATTCATGACAATCTTCATTCATATCTACTTCCAACATATGAACGATTGTGGACCATTTGAACAATTTCTATTATTCTTAATAATCTTAATTATTCTGGAAGTCAAAACATGCAAAATGAAACAATAGCTAAACAATTAACATAAGATAGTAACATTACTTATAAATAAAACTCCTTTATTTAATCATCAAATGTCAATTACATTTATCTATTACACGTTTCTAATACTATCTAATCTATACTAATATCATCCTTCAACCCAATACTCCTAGCATGCTGCAAGTGCTTAACCCTACTCAGTCCCTTCGTAAGCGGATCTGCTGGGTTATCTTCTGATGATATCCTCTTTACTACGAGTTGTCCTTCTTCTACACAATGTCTAATGAAGTGATACTTTCTGTCGATATGTCTTGATCTACCATGATCCCTCGGTTCCTTGGTCAAGGCAACCGCGCCTTCGTTATCACAGAAAATCTCCATTGGCTCCTTTATGGCAGGTACAACTCCAAGATCACCGATGAAGTTCTTTAGCCATATTGCCTCCTTCGACGCTTCGCTCGCTGCAATGTACTCTGATTCGCACGTTGAATCAGCTACGGTTTCCTGCTTGGAACTCTTCCATGTCACTGCTCCTCCATTTAGGGTAAAGACCCAGCCCGACTGCGAACGGTAGTTGTCCCTGTCGGTTTGAAAACTGGCGTCACTATACCCTCGCACCTTCAAGTCATCACTCCCTCCAAGGACTAAGAACCATTCCTTCGTCCTCCGAAGGTACTTAAGGATGTTTTTCACCGCAATCCAATGTGCTTTGCCAGGATTCCCTTGATATCTGCTAACCATGCTCAAAGCGAAGGCTACATCAGGGCGAGTACAAGTCATAGCATATATGATTGAGCCAACTGCGGAAGCATATGGTACTCGGCTCATTTCTGCTATCTCAGCTTCGGTACTCGGACTTTGAGTCTTACTCAATTTGGCATTACTTTGTATCGGTAGTTCTCCCTTCTTTGAGTTTTCCATACTAAAACGTTTTAGTACCTTCTCTAAGTAAGTATTCTGACTAAGTCCAATTAGTCTCTTACTTCTTTCTCTTACTATCCTTATTCCCAAAATGTAAGAAGCCTCTCCGAGGTCCTTCATAGCGAAGCACTTCCCGAGCCAGGACTTAACCTCTTACAAAGTCGGGATGTCGTTTCCTTTGAGTAATATGTCATCGACATATAGAACGAGGAAGCTTACTATACTCCCACTGACTTTGACATATACACAAGATTCGTCTCGCTTCGTACAAAACCAAACTCTTTGACTCTCTCATCGAAGCAAAGATTTCATCTACGAGACGCTTGCTTAAGTCCATAAATGGACTTCTCAAGCTTACACACTCTATTCGGATGCTTTGGATCCACAAACCCCTCCGGCTGAGCCATGTAAACATCCTCAACCAACTTTCCGTTAAGGAAAGCGGTCTTGACATCCATTTGCCAAATCTCATAATCATGAAATGCGGCAATTGCTAGCATCACTCTAATAGATTTAATCTTCGCAACTGGTGAGAAGGTCTCATCATAGTCAACTCCGGGAGTTTGAGTAAAGCCCTTCGCGACCAATCGCGCTTTATATGTGTGTACATTTCCATCCACGTCGGTCTTCTTTTTGAAGATCCATTTGCACCCAACGATCTTACGTCCGGGCACGTAATCAACCAAATTCCAAACTTGGTTATCATACATGGATTGGATCTCGCTATCCATTGCCTCTTTCCACTTTGCAAACTCCGGGCCTGCCATGGCTTCCTTATAGCTATTAGGTTCATCAAGGTTTACTAGTGTACCATCACTAATATACGTGTCCCCTTCGATAGTAATATGAAAGCCATAAAACTGGGGATGAACTCTAACTCTATCGGAACGTCTAAGAGGTAAGGATTCGTCAATCGGTTCAACCGGAGTTTCCACCTCAGGTTGAATGCCAGCAGCAGAGGTTCCTTCATCTATCGACTCTTGAATCTCTTCAAGTTCGATTTGCCTCCCACTGTTTCCTTGGCTCATGAGTTCTCGCTCTCGGAAAACTCCTCTCCTCGCAACGAAGACAACATTGTCCTTCGGTCTATAGAAGAGATATCCAAAGGATGTCTGCGGGTAGCCGATGAAAATACATCGCTCACTTCGAGGTTCAAGCTTTTCGTGAGTATCTCGTCTTACGAAAGCCTCGCAACCCCAAACCTTGATATGTGCCAACGAGGGAGCTTTCCCTGTCCATATCTCGTGAGGTGTTTTGGTAACCTTCTTAGTAGGACTCGGTTAAGGATATGGGCGGCAGTCTCTAAGGCATACCCCCAAAAAGAGATAGGTAGTGAAGCACGACTCATCATAGAGTGAACCATATCCAATAAGGTTCGATTACGCCTTTCTGCCACACCATTCAACTGCGGTGTCCTAGGAGGCGTCAATTGTGAAACTATTCCACACTCCTTGAGATAATCGTGGAATTCAAGACTTAGGTACTCTCCTCCTCGATCGGATCGAAGCATCTTGATTTTCCTGCCCAATTGATTCTCCACTTCATTCTTGAACTCTTTGAACTTTTCAAAGGTGTCCGACTTTTGCTTGATTAAGTAGATATACCCATATCTACTATAGTCATCGGTAAAAGTCACATAGAAGCGATTCCCATCCTTCGTGGTTGATCTAAACGGTCTGCATACATCGGTATGTATTAAGTCCAATAGACCCTCGCCCCTTTCACACGTACTCGTGAAGGGTGACTTAGTCATCTTTCCAAGCAAACAAGACTCGCATGTGTCATCTTCCCTAAGGTCGAATGACTCCAACACTCCATCCTTTTGGAGTTGGGCTATGCGTTTCTTGTTGACATGTCCAAGATGACAATGCCACAAGGATGCTTTATCCATACTAGTGGAAGAATCAATATTCAAAACATCATTTCCTAAGTTATCAACAATCATAACGGTTTCATATATTCCATTACATGGTATAGCTTCAAAGTAAAAGACACCATTTAGATAAGCCAAAATAGAACCATTCTCATTATTAAAAGAAAATCTAAATCCTTGTCTATATAAACCATGAAATGAAATGATGTTTCTAGCCATTTCTGGCGCATAGCAACAATTGTTCAAATCTAAAACCAAACTATTCCTAAGCACTAAAGAATACACTCCAATCTTGGTCACAGGAGACGATCTTCTGTTCCCCATGTTTAGATTGATCCTTCCTTGCTCCACATCCCTACTTCTTCTTAGTCCCTGCACATTAGAACAAATGTGATAACCACAACCGGTATCAAGAACCCAAGAAATACCATGATTAGAATCGTTAGATTTGATTGTGTATATACCTGCGAAAGATGGCTTGATCTTTCCCTCTTTGATTGCTTGCAGGTAATCCGGGCAGCTTCTCTTCCAATGTCCTATCTTGTGGCAGTGGTGGCACTCTGCCTCCTTTGGGTTAGAGTAGGGCTTAGCGGGATCAACTTTGGTCCCACTAGAAGAGGCACCATCTCGGGCTTTCACCTTGCGATAGTTCTTCGATGAAGCTTTCCTCTTCTTTCCCTTTCCTTGTCCAATAGCCAAGACAGGAGCAGCGAGCGGATTGGGAGTAGGTGCAACAGACTTGTCCTTGAAGTTGCTCTCACCGACCCTCAAGAGACCTTGGAGTTTGCTTAGGGTGACCTCTTCTTTGTTCATGTGGTAGGTCATCCTAAATTGGTTGTACATCGGAGGCAAAGAGTGAAGCACCATGTCGATCGCCAAGTCCTCACCGAAGTCAACATTTAACTTGCGAAGGCGATCGACATACCTTTGCATCTTTTGCAGGTGCACGGTAAGAGATTCTCCATGACCCATCTTAGCGGAAATCATGTTGGTGAAAATCTCATAATGCTCTTGTCTCGCGTTTTGGTGGTATCTCTCCAATAAGTCTTGGTGCATCTCGTACGGGTACATGTCCTCGTAGGACTTTTGGAATTCGGAGTTCATGGTAGCGATCATGATGCAATGTACCTTCGTTGCATCTCGATCATGAGTTTCAAAGGCGGTGATTTCGGCGGGAGTAGCAACTTCGGGGTTGATTTTCTCGAGCTTCTCATCGAGGACATACTCCTTATCCTCATAGCGAGCAATCGTGCGAATGTATCTTATCCATTCGCTAAAGTTCGTTCCATCGAAGGTGACCTTTTGGCAAAGGCTCATCAACGTGAAAAAACTAGCAGCAGCGTTGTTTGCGTTCGACATCTACAATTAGAAAGGACAAAGATAGATTAGAATAAGAATCCCTAATTATTACCCAATAAGAAAAATTAGGGCTAGGATCCAACAATAACATTTACATACTAGAAAAGGGATGCCGTAATCTAACATGCAAATAAATTGAAGGTAAGTGAATGACGATTCACTAATTCTCCATCACAAAACTTAAACTATTAGTCCTAAGTGTTTTTGAGAATTCCTAGGTTCGGATGAGATTCATTGAAACTATTCAATGGCATGTTTAAATCTCGATATGCCCCTCTTGTTTGTGACTGGGATACCGAGGATCACAAAGCGGGTGTGAATTACCATGCAAATTCACATGGTGCCTTCATTGTAACGATCACCTATTCGATGTGCCGGTAAACCACACACGCTCCATCGAACTATGATAAACAATGAATCACCCTTTGCCACCTTCGCTTAGAACCAATTAGTGTGCCGGTAAACCACACACGCTCCACTAACCTCTTAGCAAGGTGCAAAGTGTAATTTCATGGGATTGCATCAAGTCACTTTTCCTAAAGTAACTAGGATTGGGAAATTTTAAAAATATGTGTAGTTACTTTATATTTCTTATTATACTTTTAATGAGAGGATGAGGTTGCCCTATCCTACCCGTTCGGCTAACGACCCTCCACCAATCAAGCAAGCGGTGGGTGTGAGTGTACACCCATTAAGCGCCATTTTATAGGCCGCAACCTTATACCCACCTTATAGATCGGCTTCGTGAATGAGGCCTACTAACGGTAAGACTAGCATTTAGTTATACATATATATATTATTCTAGTAATATAATATTAGTATAGGGTTGTATTTTAAAACTTTTAAAATCTAGGGTTTGAAATTTAAGTTGTCTAAATTAAAACTTTTAATCACAAATATAAATTTCAAAACTTGTGGGTAAGTTTTAAACATTTAAAACATGGAGGATCAAATAACAAATAATTCCAATTAACAATTAATATCCTAATTATCTATATTTGATTTTATTTAAGATTTCTTTGAAAGATAATTACCAAAATAATCAAAATAATTAATTAATTATCATATAAGGAAATTAAATATTTTATTAGTTGATAAATACCTTTAACTAGATCAAGATAATAGTCATATATATCAAAAAATCGGATTTAGATTGATCTATTATGATTAAGGTAAGTTTCCATAAGATAATTATGAAAAAATCCCGTATCTGGCCATTCCTGACGCCTGGACTCGCCGAGTGCACAAGGGGACTCGCCGAGTCAGGCCTACTCGCCGAGTCCACCTTGGGACTCGCCGAGTCAGTGACTCAGAAACCTAAAAATCGAATTTTGCAGGTTTGTTTCAGTTAATCAAGCAACAATTTAAAGAAAACCAAGCTAGGCTCTGATACCACTGATGGGTTTTAGCCATAAGAACTTTCCTATGTGCGCATGCAAAACCCTAATGGTTGGATCTAGGCTTTCTAATAAACATGCTTTGAATCCAAGACTTCTAATGACTAATTAGGTTAAATAACAACATTGAAACAGATCTAGAATCATACCTTTGAGTTCCTTGTTGATCTTGAGGTCTTGGAGCTTCTAGAGTCACAAGTGTCACTCCTCTAATGGCTTACAAACACCAATAGCAAGGAAGATGATTTAGGAGAGAGGAGAGGGGAGGAAATCGGCCAGGGTTCTCTTACTTTAGGAGAGGTGTCGAATTCCCTATGCCATGGGGTCTATTTATACTTGTAGACTCCTTAAGGGTTACAACCTAAACCCTAATTGGATAATCTTCTCTTAAGGCTATCCAAATCCATTCCTTAGATATCTATATGGACGATTTTAGCTATCCTAAAACTCTTAGAATTCGTCCATACCATATCCTAATGGATTTACAGTCTAAAGCTTAACTATCAAACAATTGATAGTTTATACCCCTTTATTTAATTAATCTCTTTAAGTCACCAAATTGATTCTAATTAATTCTATGACTTATATTAATCAAATAACAAATATATTATTCATTATATTATTCTCATAATATATTAATAATATTTACTCTCTCGTAATAAATCATCCTATCAAGTTGCTATGGTGAAGGCAACCCAAAAGGACCATGCACAACCGGATCAAATACTTGCCTAATATAGTTGCAGCCTTAGACACTATTCCAACAGGTGCTCATCCCTCGGATCATGGTGAAAGTCACGGACACCCACGGGAGTGTTCTTATAAGGACTTCACAGCTGGCAAACCTAGAACCTTTAATGGGACTGGGAGAGTCATATCTCCAACTCAGTGGATAGAGAAACTGAAGCAGTCTTTGAGATCTGCTCGTGTCCTGAAGGGAGCAAAGTGAAATTTGCGGCATGTACCTTTTCTGATCGACCTCTCACATGGTGGAATGGCCATGTAAATCACTAACTTTCACAGTGGCTAACTCAATGAGTTGGGATAATCTAAAGGCAATGATGATGCAAGAGTATTGCCCGAGGGGTGAAGTACAAAAGCTCGAACAAGAGCTTTGGGCCCTTACCATGACATGTACAAACATAACAACTTACACATATAGGTTCAATGATTTGGCAATCCTATGTCCTAGAATGGTTGCTCTGGAGAGCAAGAAAATCGAAAGGTATATTTGGGGACTATCACCTCAGATCCAAGGGAGCGTGCTAGCTTCAAATCTTGATATATCTGATAGTGCCAAACGTCTGGCACACTCACTCATTGATCATGGAGCTCGTCAAGGCTTCATGACTGACGTTCCAGAACAACCCAAAGGAACAACCCAAAGGAACAACCCAAAGGAAACAACAACAACAACAACAACAACAACAACAACAACAACAACAACAATAACAACAACAACAGCAATAAAAAGTCCTGGAACAAAAGGAAGGGTCAATCTTCCCAGGAGCCTTCCAAGAAACAGCAGATAGTGGTTGTTCACGCTGCTACCATTCCTGATGTTGTTCTTGTTAACCCTACCCCAGCAAAGCAGTATGCTGGAATGTTACAAAAGTGAAACAAATGTAATTTCCATCATAATGGAAATTGTCGTGAGATGAATTGTAGGAACTGCAACAGAAAAGGGCACACTGCCTAATTCTGTAGGTCAACGGCACAACCAATCACTCAAGTTCTTGGCGTTGGGGTAAGTCGGGCATCTTATGAATACGGTGAAACTGGACACTTCAAAAGGGACTGTCCAAAGGCGAGGAATGTCGGTGGTGCGAGAAGAATACTGGCTATTAGTCACGAGGAAGCTGTTGCGGACCGTACTGTGGTCACGGGTACGTTTCTTCTCAATAACTCATACGCATGCATTCTATTTGATAGCAGTGCTGAGAAAAGCTTCGTGTGCCATAAATTTGAACATCTACCTAAACAAAATTCCCAACCACTAAAAGATACCTTCACTATATAAATGGCCAATGGGAAAACTGAGTGCACTAACGATATATACATAGGATGTACCCTTACTCTAAATAACTTTTCCTTCCCAATCGACCTGATGTTGGTATCCATATCCATAAAAAGTTTCAACGTCAGAATAGGTATGGATTGGTTAAGTCTTAATCGTGCCGACATCCTATGTTACGAGAAAGTTATTCGCCTTGACCTTCAAAGTAACGAAACCCTTATCATTGACGGCGACAAATCCGGCGCGAACCTCCAAATCATTTCTTGTATCAAGGCGTAAAAGTATCTTCGCAAGGAGTACTGTGCTTTTCTAGCTCATGTAGTAGACAAGAAACAAGAAGTGAAGGACTTCAAGAGCATTCCCGAAGTCTATAATTTCCCCAAAAATTTCCCCGATGATCTTACAAGAGTCCCACCAGAAAGACGAGTCAAATTCAAAATCGACTTAATCCCTAGAGCTACCCCCGTAGCCAAATCAACTTATCGTCTTGCACTGGCAGAAATGCAGGAACTATCTAGCCAGCTGAACGAACTTCTTAGAAAAGCTTTCATTAGACCAAGCTTCTTATCCTGGGGAGCACCAGTCTTGTTCGTGAAGAAGAATGATGGATCTTTCCGTATGTGCATAGACTATCGCGAGCTAAACAAACTTAACATCAAGAACTGATATCCTGTACCTCGTATTGATGATTTATTCGACCAAATACAAGGTGCAAGATTCTTTCCAAAGATTGACTTAAGATCCGGGTATCACCAGTTACGAGTTTTAAAGGAAGATGTCCCAAAACAGCCTTCTGAACTCCTTATGGTCATTACGAGTTTGTAGTGATGCCTTTCGGATTAACAAATGTGTCTGCAATGTTCATGGACTTGATCAACAGGGTGTGTTGTCTATACTTGGAAAAGTTCGTAATAGTCTTCATAGATGATATCCTTATCTACTCACGAAGTGAGGAGGAGCATAGCTAACATCTCCGACAAGTCTTGCGAACACTCAGAGCAGAGAAGCTATATGTGAAGTTCTCAAGGTACAAATTTTGGATTAGTAAGGTAGATTACCTAGGTCACGTGGTCAGTGAAGAGGGAACACACGTAGACCCATCCAAAATAAAAGCAATCGAGAACTGGTCAGCACCCAAAACGCCTACAGAAATCCGCCAATTCTTAGGCCTTGTTGGCTACTATCGCAGATTTATTCAAATTTCTCCCAAGTTGCTAAACCACTAACCACTCTGACTCAAAAGGGTGTAACTTTTAGCTGGAGAGAGAAACAAGAAACAACATTCCAAATGCTAAAGCGAGCCCTATGCAGTGCACCTATTTTGTCTCTACCAGAAGGGACAAAAGACTTTGTAGTATATTGTGATGCGTCTAACCAAGGGCTAAGTTGTGTACTTATGCAACAACGAAAGGTCATATCTTATGCCTAGAGACAGCTTAATATGCATGAGGTCAACTATAGAGCTCACGACCTTGAACTGGGAACAGAGATAATTGATCTAAAGATATGGAGACATTACCTCTATGGCACGAAATGCACAATATTCACGGACCATAAAAGTCTTCAGCATATCTTTGACCAGAAAGAACTGAACATGAGACAACGACGTTGGGTGGAGCTATTAAATGATTACGAATGTGAAATTCGTTATCATCCCGGTAAAGCCAATGTACTAGTTGATTCCCTTAGCAGAAAAGAATACTCAGGAAGTTGAGTAAAGTCGTTGACCATGACTATCCATTCACACCTATCCACAAAGATCAAAGAGGCTCAACTTGAAGCCTTGAAACCCGAAAATGTGGCAGGTGAATCTTTAAGAGGAATGGAAAAGAACTTAAAAATAAAAGGTGAAGGAGTCTGATATCTCATGAACCGGATCTGGACACCAAAGTTTGGTGGTTACAGAGAGGTTGTCATGAATGAAGCACACAAGACACGATACTTCATTAACCCAGATTCAGACAAGATGTATTTGGACCTTAAGAAACTTTATTGGTGGCCTAACATGAAAGTTGAGATTGCTGCCTATGTGGGCAAGTGTCTTACTTGTGCCAAAGTCAAGGTAAAGTATCAAAAGCCTTCGGATCTACTGCAGCAACCAGAAATCCCGAATGGAAATGGGAAGGGATTACAATGGATTTTGTCACACCCCCAAACCTGAATGGCAGAAACGTTCAGGGGCGGATGACGTCATGTCCGGTATCACAACAATTGTATAGTAAAGAAAGTACACACCACCATATTACATTAGTTGAAAATTTTACATGATTTTATCAATACAAGTTCAAATTTTGATTACACAAATCATGATTTAAAAATATGCAAGCAACGTCATCGCGTTAAGCTTCAAAAGATTGCTGACAACCTGCCTTAGTGATTCCCTAAGAACACAAGTCATTTCAAAGAAAAAGTGTCAGCAATTATGTTGGTGAGTTCATAAGTAGTGGTTTGAATAAATGTATGCCATTCGAAAGTTCGTGTATGTATTTTCAGAAAATCCCATATTTCTTACAAGTTGTGTAGTAAATCGTTTCACGTGTGAAATATATGTTTGGAAACAGGAAAATCCTTCATTTTCCTAAGTATATAAATGCAGTCTTTAAATGTTCAAGACCGTAAACTGTAAGCACTATACCATGCTCAAAATGTTGTTGTATAGTCTTATTATAAAAGTAAAACTATGTGAAGTTCGTTGAGATGCGTAAAAGTAAGTCATAATACTACTTTTCCCGTAAAGATATGATACTGTATTAATCGTATATTCGGTGAGTTCTCATAACCATACTATCATATTTGCCTACATGCGACGGTCTTCAGGCGTCGAAACGTTATGACACTTGTCACCCCGCGGACTGTAGCTAACAGTCAGGGTGCAGGATCATTAGTCCCGTATAGATCTATACACACTTGTCATGTTCTCCGGACGGGAGATTCTAGTTATAAGACAGGACTTACTGTAATACCCCCATTGGGTATAGTGAAGATGTTGTCTCACGAATTCTCAATTGTGTATCATAAGTGTATGTTTGTTTTCGCAAAGTATCAGTTTTCAAAGTATTGCAAAAACCATAGTAGTAATGTATATATTCCCGTGAATATAAAATGTTGTAGTTGAAATGCTTACTGTTGGTATGAAATCATATGCGTATTTATAAGTAAAACACATTTTGTATCCCAAAGTGGGTAAAGTAATGTAAGATGTTTATATGTTAACTAAACCATTGGTAGTTGTAAGAACATCATGCAATGTACACTCAAAAGTTCGATGTTTTCATGCGAGTAAGGTTATGTTTTTACTTGTATTCTCCCCCGTATAACGATAAAAGCCTTTTAAAAGCATTTAAAATGGTAGAAAAGGGGGTATGAACTCACTTGTTTGGGTTGGAGAGAGTGAGACGAGAATCGAGCAGAACTCCGACTGCGGAAAGTTGCGTATTCGGATTCCTCGGGGATCTCGGTAGCGTAAAACCTTCGTCGGGGATCGGGTATGGAATCGAGGGTGTCGGGATAGCCTCTGGAGCTCACAAGAGAGTAAAAGTGAGAGAGAGTTGAGTGTTGAGTTCCAAAAACCCGGAGCTCATGCACCCTTTATATAGTGCTGGAGCACCTCGTACGCTGGGCGTACTCTTGGGGTACGTTGGGCGTACTCCGGAGTCGTCAGCGCTTACGACTCGGGTCTAGCTGAGCGTAGAGTCTGCTAGCCGATGGGACACGACAATGCGTCTGAGTACGCTGGGCGCTAAATTACGCTGGGCGTAATTTGAGACTATGCTCTGCAACTTTCATTTAGACTCTGTCGGCTAGTTTTGATTTTATTTTTTAATAATATATTTTTAATAGGCCGGGCCTGATAAAGTCCGTTAAAAATCCATAACTCCTCTATCTGGTGTCCGTTTCCGTCTGTCTTTTTGTCGTTGCGATGATCTTATCGAGATCCTCAACTTTCGTTTAGATTGCGTCAACTAAAAATGGCTCGATCTCTATTTCAAGTTTTTAGCTGCCTACTGTTATTCAAAAACTTCTAAAAATCATAACTTCCTCATATGAAGTCAGATTTGGGCGTTCTTTTTATGAATATCTACAGCTTAACGATATCTACGACTTTTATTTAGAAGCCTAAGGTTGTATAGTATTTTATTGAAACTTCGTATTTTACGCTTAACAACGTTTTACCAATATTGTTACGAATCTTAAAATGGTCATAACTTTTTCGTTATAACTCGGATTTTTGTGTTATTTATATTTTTGGAAACCACAACACATTATCTATCACTCGGTATCCTCAAACTGAGATTTTTGAACACTTTATTTTTGACGCTATTTTCATTAATTCACACAAGATTACAAAAGAAGTTGACTTTAGTCAAATATATTGATTTGAAATAACGGGTTGTTACAGATTTCATAACTAAGTTACCCAAGACAACGGTGTTCATGATACCATTTGGGTAATCATCGACAGATTAACCAAATACGTGCACTTCCTACCAATAAAGGAAACAAACAAGATAGAGAAGCTAATTAGAACATACATCAGAGATATAGTTAGACTGCATGGTGTACCCATATCTATTATCTCTGACCGAGATAGCAGATTCACCTCACGATTCTGGCAGTCACTACAGAAATCTCTGGGAACTAGGTTGGGCATGAGTACAGCCTACCATCCTCAAATAGACAGGCAGAGTGAGAGAACGATTCAAACGTTATAATACATGTTGAGAGCATGTGTGATCGACTTTCGTAAAGCATAGGATACCCATTTACCACTAGTCGAGTTCTCGTACAATAACAGTTACCATACTAGTATTAAGGTTGCTCCATTCTAAGCCCTATATGGTCGCAAGTGCATATCACCTCTATGTTGGGCTGAAGTGGGTGACACACAACTCGCTAGAGTTCAAGTTACAGATAGTACTCTTATTGGTCAGAGATCATTCGAGAAACTAATGAGAAGATAGTACAAGTAAAAGAACAACTTAAAGCTTCCAAAGACAGACAGAAAATATATGCCGACAAGAGAAGAAAACCCTTGGAATTCCAGGTTGGTGACCGCGTAATGTTGAAGGTCTCACCCTGGAAGGACATGATACGCTTCGGAAAGCGTGGAAAACTAAATCCAATGTACATTGTACCGTTCGAGATTCTTGCTAGAATCGGTCCAGTAGCTTACAAACTCAAACTACCTCAAGAACTCAGTAACATACACCCAACCATCCACGTGTCTAACCTAAAGAAGTGCTTATCTGACGAGACTCTTGTTATCCCACTCAATAAAATCACAATAAATGAGAGCCTCAACTTCGTGGAAGAACTAGTAGAAATCCTAGATAGGGAAGTCAAGAGAACTAAGCAAATCCATAACCCATTAGTGAAGGTTCGTTGGAATGCAAAGCGGGGACCTAAATTCACTTGGGAGCGGGAGGATCAAATGAAACAAAAATACCCGCATCTCTTTCCCTAGTCTTATTGTATCTCTATAGTCTTAAATTTCGGGACGAAATTCCCTTTAACGAGGGGATAATGTGACAACCTGTTATTTTCGATGTTGTAAAAGTCAACACAAGTCAAACATATCAAATAAAAGTCAAACTATTGATTTGTTAATATTAATAAAGTTAAATTAATGTTTTTGATACATATAAACATTTAGAAAAAGTGTTGTAAAGTTTGAAAGTGAAAACACCCAAGAAACCAAGGATTCTCGCCTAGACTAAAAACCCTCGAACTCCATTGACAATTCAGATCGCAAACCGGAGAGCAGCAAACCGTTTACGGCCGAGAACCCTCGGACCACAAACGTGCGAGGTAGTAGAAAACTACCCTGGAGGGTTTCCTCTTCTGACCGAAAACGAGCCTCCTTGGGTAGAGTTTCCAACCAAAAACCCCGCAACCTTATCTCTTCGGACCGCAAACTCTCTCCTCGGTTTGTGTTCTCGGCCAAAAACCTATATATATATATATATATATATATATATATATATATATATATATATATATATATATGTGTGTGTGTGTGTGTGTGTGTGTGTGTGTGTGTGTGTGTGTGTGATGTCTGAAAATACTCCTCATTTTTACAAGATTCAACCGAAAACTTCCCTTTCCACTCAAGGCTCATCAACCGAAATCTCCCCTCTCCTCTCAAGAACATGCGAAACTTCTCATTTCCTTGATTTCCATGCGAAAAAGCATTGATTCTTCTTGAAGATATTACAATTATCATCCTTTGATCTTGATATCATCCACAAACACCTTCCAATCTTCTTATTTTGGGCCGAAAACACCAAAATACATTAGTTTTCACGAAGAACACTAAGAACATTCACACACTATTCTAAGAATTATTGTAAGTTTTCTTACAATATGTTTAACACTTTAATCATTTCTAGGTGGGGGGGGGGGGGGGGGGGTACAAGTCTAACACAAGAATATTGTGTTTACAAATACATGATTTTTAAATATTTCTAAAACAAATTTAACTTACTGAATCTCTTTTAAATATTGTTAAACTTGATAAAATGTTTTATAAACTCTTTTCGACATATATTTTACCAAAATCATATATATATATATATATATATATATATATATATATATATATATATATATATATATATATATATAAGGTTTAAAGGGCTTAGGACTAACAATTCGCTTTATTTCCATTTCCTTGTTTGCATGGGGGCTTAGGGTAGAGTTATTTGTCCGAATGTCGTTTCAATTTTAAATTTATATATATATATATATATATATATATATATATATATATATATATATATATATATATATATATATATATATATATATATATATAAGTTATTTCATTCAGTTTCATTACCCTTTGTAACATGTCGATCAAAGGGGTACTTTCATGAATATTAAATATCAAACAGAACACATATATTAATTATAATAGGTATAATTTATGGAAATCTAATACTATTTTCACAAATCATTTATACAGAGTTTAACAGTATACTCTCGTACAAATACTTTACATTCAAATATACTAGAAAAAGATCATACTATCAGTTCATTTATTTCAGAATGACATTTCATCATTATTATACACGTAATCGTCAATATGGTTTTTATAAGACAAACTTCACTCGGTTATTCATTTAAGCAATACTATTAAAGACCGGATATTGTAACCAGAATCTCCCGACAGAGAGCGAGAAAAATGTGCATAGATCTATACGGGATTTACAATCCCCCTTTTCAGATTGTTCGCTACAGTTAGGCTGGTATGCCTATGAGTTACAAATGTCTTTACGATTTTGGCGCCTACAAAGCGTCGTATCAGGCCTACTAGTCATAGCATGGTTATAATAACTCACAAAAAGATATAAACAAATACGATTAGTGTAAGAATAATTAAACCAAATAGTACAAATACAAAGTACTGGTTTTACAATAATACAATTTACAATATTACATTTCAATTTACAATTATAGCTGGTGGAGCCTGCCACACTCACATTTACAGAGTTTTCAAATAGTACAATTTCAGAACTTGGAAAACATAAACAATACAGAAAGCAATCTTATATTTTTATTGTGAACTAAAACTATGTTACACTATTTTATAGTACAACAACACTTACACAGAACGGTTTTATGTTGTTAAAACTACTTTCAATTATATTAGAAAATATTGGATTTTCTGGAACAGTAACGTACTCACTATTTTAAGGAACAGAAAACAAGCTTTTAAACATAAATACTTATGCACTCTCCAACTTAAATTTTGATACTCTCTCTTTCAAAATACTTGTATTCTCAGGGAACCAGTAGACAAGTACGTTCCCAGGATTTGAGAAGACGGGGCAGTATAGAGCTGCGTCTTTTGTCTTTTGCTATATCTATTTTGGTGTCAATATATAATGATTGAACACACATGTAAAAATTTTATTTTATTAATGCAATTGTTGTTATACTTTTATTACTATGATGCATGTGTTGTGAGACTTAACATGAAGTCATCCACCCCCAGATGTTTCCGCCGCTCCGGTTTGGGGTGTAACAGACTATGAATTTGAGGATGTCACAGTTGGTATCAGAGCATTAGTTTAAGCGAACTAGGAATTTTAGGAAAAGTTCTAGACTTAAACTTAGAATGCTAAGCGATGATTGTGAGTTGAGTGTGTCTAATGTATTTTAGGTAGTACACCTAAATAGACACAAACACTAGCTTATTTAGGGAAGATGCCTAAAATGCTTTTTTGTGCTAAATAATTTGTGATGCTTTATGATACTATCGTTCGATCGGATCTATGGTCTATTGCCGATCGGATCTTGAAACTTTATGTGTTTAGATTTCTAAATGTTTAAATATGGTATTAGAATTGGCATGTAACTTTTTGGAGTAATAAGGAGGATTACACGTCTAAACCTTCTATAACTATATTCTCGTCTCGATGCACTAAATGCATGCTTCCGTGAACATAGCATCATGGTGAAGACTCGTAGAGAATAGAGTAAATGGAGGAAATGAAAAGGCTTATGATAGTGAATGACACCTATCGGAAGATATCGTAAGAGTGGTATCTTGCCTTTAGAATATGTCTGTTAAGATAACAGTACATTCAGTGGAGTATGGTATGTCTGAAGTACACCTTCGATTGGTGGGATGATGGAACGATTGGTGAAATTCCTGAAGTTGTCCCATCGTATGGTGTTTCCACCACCAACCAAGTTGAAACAGAATTGATGATTGAATATACGCAAAGAAGAAGTCCTACTAGAGTCTAGGAAAATTTTATGATTGTTTGGACACATTTTTATGTGTTAACATTTTTTTGTGATGATAACTTTGAAAAACTGTTAGACAATACTTGGGACGAGTATGAGTCGGTGTGAATGGTAGTAAAGGTCTATACTACCGGAAGCACAGGACTCGCACTTGGACCAGGGAAAGTCACAAGGTTACCAAGAAGCTAGGAATTAATTATGTTTTGTTCAAGTATGTCGTTACCATAGTTTCGTTAACGACTAAGAAGATGATTGTTATTCCGACCCTAGAGGTCATATCATATCGATTCCGACTAAGATGAGTATGTTACGTGGTTCAAAGAACCAAGATCGATGTAGCATCTGACTTAAGCTAGACGATTGAAGTGAAAGATAACTGAAGCGATCAATAGAAGTATAACAAAGGTTGTTATTGTAAGAAGCTTTTAGCTAGAAGTGCTACATGTTAGAATATGATTATATCACATTAGAACATGAAGGAGGGTATATTATGTTCTGTAATTTGACTCTAAAAGACCTGAGTCTAAGTGTCGCATCATACGACGAGAGGTCATTACAACATGACCCATCGGTCTATTGTGGTAATCAAAAAACTTCTCTTAAGATAAGTTTGTTTAAGAAGAAGTAGGAATCTCCAATCAGGATCGATTTTATAACTCGAAGGTTACGATTGGAAGTCAAAATAGGATAAAGAGCGGGTGCAAGATTGAGCACCGCCTGCAGTCAAGAAGTCCAAGAGTTAGGTACTCATTTAAAGGAACATAGGAAGTTACGGTTATTACCTAGGATGAAGAGATAACGTATGGAGTCATTATATAACCTGTGTTCTATTGATGATTCTGGGACGTAATCATCCTGAGGGGGAGATAATTGTAACACCCGCAGATTCGGGCTTGTCAATTAAGATATAATAAGCGTTAAAAAGATGATTTCTTTATAGAAGATTATCTAGGAAAAATAATCTTTACCAAAGTAATAGTTAGGGTCAACAATTGTAACATATTTCACTTAATAAAGAAGAATTATGTGAATATTATGTGTTTCATGATTATTATAATATAATAAAATAGAAAAAATCAGCAGAATCGTCTGTAAATCGTAAAAATAAGTGCAATAAAACATATATATATATATATATATATATATATAATATTTAGGAAGTACACATCGTCCTGATCCCGAAAATATAAATTTCGAAGAAATCCTACTCTGTACGAATTAGATATGATTTTTATAAGATATAAAAGTCAGCCGCGCACAACGAATATATGACATAAAAAGCTACAAAGAGAATGGTTGACTTTTAGCTAATGTGACCAAAAATAAAATTGTAGTACTCCTTAAAATACGTATTTTGAGAAAAAGAATGTCAAAAACAGAGTCCGTACGAGAGAGTTATGATTTTAGCAAAATCACTTAATTTTATATAAATGTGGAAAAAATATAAATTGAAAATTAGTCGGCGGAGTCTAAACGAAATTTGTAGATCTCGTCGATAGCTACATGTGGATATAAAGAACGTTAAAAACAGAGTTCGTATGAACGAGTTATAATTTTTAATAGCACATTTACGTATTAAAATAAGTGTAAATCATATATATAGGCTTAGGTTATTTTGTTTTTACTAACTATTGTGTGCCAAAATGCACAGATCTAGACCAACGGATGGAATTAATCACTGGACATTATTTGAGAGTGTATGATATTACAATAGGGTAACATGTACCATATAATCACACAATTTTTAGCAAAAGGGTATTTTGGACAATTAAATACATTTATAAAAGGAAATTTTAGGATTTTTAGGGATAATTAATTCTCCTAATTTAAAAAATCAGAATTTTTTTAATTAATTCAATTTTAATTTTAACGTAATTTGTAAACATAACCGATTTTATTCTGTCAGAATATTTTTTGTTAGAATGATGTTCTTTCAGAATTTTTTTCTAATAGAATATTATTGAAGAAAAATAAAATTCTTGAATCCGAGGTTGAAAATTAACAATTCTCTAATATATTCTTATACATCCGAACTTAAATACAAATTCATACATATTCTTACAGACTAAAAGTCTTTTACATTTTAATATAGTTATCCATACTCTAAAAGAATATTAACAAAAATGAATAAAATTCTTAAAAAATAACAACATTCTTAAATTCTGAATATGATCAAACTTTATTCAATCTTCAAGTTATTCCTATTAGGTCTTCAACGCATTCTTCCAGCCATTCATATCACAAATACAACAAAAACAAATAATGGTTAAAAACATGTTACTTGCAATTAATTGTCGCTTCATATATTCTGGTAGAATACATAGAATATGACAGAAGACATTCTGGCAGAATACATAGATTTTATTCTGGCAGAATACATTCTGACAAAATACATAAAATACATTCAAAAGTATCGTATTTACTGCTAATATAATTTTAGATTCCAAATATAAAATAATGAGCGACAATAAAAATTAGAATTCAAAATCACAAATTGAACCAAAAATAATACACAGACAAATTAATTACCTTTTAAACAATGATAAAACACGTGTTGCTAATAATTCTGACAAAATGCATACCACAATGTTAAATTCTTTAGATTCTCTTTCAGGCATTTGAATAAGCACTTGTTACGCATTATCATCAAACAAACCAAAATTCATCTAAAACAATTAATGAAGTTAGAATCTTAATGTGGGTGTTAGGTATTTATCAACAAAGACCATGATCCTTATAAATAGACAAAGAAATCATCAAAAAATGTTAAAAACCAATATGCGTATAACATATGCAATACAATCGTGTAATCAAAAAACTGCAATGAAAAAAGACGGAGTCTTATATATAGGCATTTCATCGAACATTTAGTGGGCAAAAAAATTATGAACCCAAGTGGGAAACTAAATTTCGTTGATATGAGTATTCGTAATCATTGTGAACTCAACTGGGAAAAAAATTCATAACATATTTATTTTTGTATTTGTACAACAAACTTTCAAATATAAATAAAGTTGGCAATCAATAATTGTACAAACTTTTAATAACCCAGTCAATCTTTTTTCCTTACCAATGCCCAATATTAATCTCCCAAAAGTAATCGACCAAAATGAGTGTTGGTTAGAATTTTAAATTAGAACAGCCAAATGACGTTTAATGAGTATTTTGGTCCAAAAGAGATTAATTTTGGTAAATCAATAAGAATTTAAAAAAATTACCTGCAACTATAGATCGAGTAACAATGGTTGATAATGATGTTAGGCGGCGATGATTTCCAGCAATACATTATAATAGAATACATCCAAATCTAGCATTTAAAGATAAAGAGAATAAGAAATCACTAATTAGGGTTCATCGAGTATATAGAGTCGGATGCCGCCTCTTTGTTTCGTCGGATTTCGCCTCCTTCAACAATTATCGTCTTCCTTTCCGTGAACCCTTCTGTGGGTTGTGACATCATAATTGTTGGCAAAGGGTGTCGGCTCTGACCACCCTCTCTTTTTCGATCACCGGAGCTTTGGAATGGGATAGAATACTTGTCAATGGAAGCTGGAGGAAGAAGTCAATGTTCTGTAGATGCCAATGAACGAAAGGGGTTATTATTAGGGTTTTAAAATACTGATTTTCTTTCCTTAATTGTAGGATTAAATTAAATGGCCTCATTAATTGTAAATACAAAAAACCGAAAATACCCTTATTTGATTTAATTAATTATTTAATATTTACTAATTTGTGATTGGTGCACACATGCACACAATAGTTGCTAGAAACATTTGAACCTAACTATATATATATATATATATATATATATATATATATATATATATATACAGATATGTATATATCATTAGATAGGTATCGACGATGCGGTCGTTATAAGACTAATGTTGACTACTTTCGACATTAGTTTAATACAAATATCATTAAATCTATTTTAAATAGTATTATAAAGGGGAATTTAGTCATTTAATTAAATATAGAGGGTGAGTTTTGAAAATCCAATTACTATAAATATGAGCCCCTGGGGTCTCATATTTCTTGCACCATTCTCTTGATTCAAGAGTCTTTCTCTTCTTATTCCCCGAACATTTTGGTCCCTCGTGATTCGACTTCTCTTTCTGTAGTTTTAGTATAGTAAGGTGAGCGCTGAAGCGTTGCAAGAATCTTTCTTAGAAAGATTCGGCGATGAAGTTTTGCCCCTGCAGAGACCGGGTCCTAGCTAAAACCCCCTTATAAGTAAGTTATGTTTACCGTACTTTAAGTATAGGTTATGTTTAAATTTATTTTCATTATTATGAACTTGTAAACTATATATATATATATATATATATATATATATATATATATATATATATAAAGTGTTATTATAATATATTTTTTTGCCTACTCGCGGTACGAAGAATCTGGTTTGAAGGGTCATATAGGGTTGTTGGATTTCAGAACGGCTTAAATGCTAAAAAGGTCTTTCCCTCCGATGTTTCATGTCTGGCCCCTGTCTGTATATAGTGATTGGAAAGTATTGTTTAACACTTATATAATAATAATAATAATAATAATAATAATAATAATAATAATAATACTAATAATTAGTCGCGGTAAATATTAGACTAAAATCTAGTGGTAATGATACTAGGTTTTGTCAGAGGAAAGTAAATTAATAGAAGCGAAGCATTGTCTATGTTCGGAATCACCACATTAACAATTGAGTTCATAGTTACTTGCATCTTACACATAGATATTAAGTATTTAATATAAATTATGTGTTAGGTGTGCATATTATCTGTGTACTTAATATTTATGCTGGATGAACAAAAACATACATGTTTTAGTTGTTTTAAATTGTATATGTATTTTATACCTATAATTATGATGGGTAAAAGATGAGTAGATTAAGATGAGATGAATGATGAGCAATGAAAAATAAGATGAATGATGAGCGATTATATATAAGTGGTAAAAGATAATGTGAAGCGATGAACCAAGTGATGACCCAAGCGATAGCCAATCACAGACTATTCTGGACAGTCCGGTGGAACACTAGCAGGCTCACAACCTGCAGGTGTTGTGAACGTTCACCCGATGTACTCTAAAAAGTCATTGACATGTATTGCGTGTGGACTCCTTAAAATAATACTATCGATAAAGGACATAAACCTTGGCAGCTATGGACTTAGTGCCTGTTAGATGAACCCTGGCAACTATGAACTTAGTGCTTGTTATATAAACCCTGGCAACAATGAACTTCGTGCCTATTCCTTAGGACAATCCTTAGGAATAGATGATTCTTTGGGAAGATATTTTTTTTGAAACGGAAATTTGTTCTAATCCTAAACACCGCCTATGTCTCCTAGTGAGACTGGAACCCACGACCTCTAATTTCAAAGAGTCACTCCTTACCGTTGGGCCAAATGCCCTTTGGTTCTTAGGGAAGATACTTAAGAATAAAGAAGATAATGGGGATGGGTAATTGGGTTTATTGTTTGATAATTAAACATAATAACTTTATTATTGAGGGTTGAAAACCCTATGTACTCACCAGGTTTCCCAACCTGACCCACTCAAGTTTATTTGTATCACATGTGTCGATACAAAGCTACTTTACACTGAGAGATTAAGGAAATGTAGATCACTAGTGTAAATGAATGTAAGGTCTGTTTATGCTTATGTTTTTGTATTGACGATGACATCCCAAAGTTTTAAAAGAAATGAAATACATTTCTTCGGAAATGCTTTGATAACACATTTATCATGTTTTTCTGGGAACAAATTCTGCAACATTTTTATAAAAAGGGTACTCTGATTTTAAAATAAGCATAAATAAAAATTTTAAAACACACACACACACACACACACACACATATATATATATATATATATATATATATATATATATATATATATATATATATATGTGTGTGTGTGTGTGTGTGTGTGAGTGAGAGAGAGAGAGAGAGAGAGAGAGAAAATGTGATACCGAGAGAGAGGCAAGTGATACGGAGAAATATCACGATGACGGAGTGGCGGTTGTCATCCCCTTCAAACCACCGTCGTCGTCCCCATCATATCAACAATCTCGTCACCTTCTAGATCTACACCTCGTCGCCTTCTAGATCTGCAACACCCTGACTGCTATGGTTTTGAGACAAAAAGCATAGAGAGCAGAGGGTTTTCTGGGATGTGATCGGTGATGATGATGATTATGATGGTGGTGGTGGTGGTGATGGTTTTGGTTGGGTTGGCTCGCAAACGAACTATTGGAGTCGGCTGGAGATGTTGTCGGAGTCGCCATTTTGGCTAGTGATGGTGGACAAGAGATGTATTGAAGAAGAAATGGGGTATGAGTTATGAATATATGTTTAGGGCCCATTTCTTTTTTAAAAGGCTTTTGTAAATAAATAAATTAATAAATAATAAATAACTTACAAATAAATAGAAAATAAATCAAATAAAAAATAAATAAGGACAAAATGGTCTTTTTATTTCCGGATGGATGAGGCGTGTAGGTTTTAAAATATAAATGGACGGTCCGAGCTATTTTTTGAAAATACGGACTAAACGTGGGTTTTAGCACCAACACAATGGATGATTGGTATAATTTACCCTAAATTTTTTTAGTGTTTCAAGAAGAATAGTCAGATTATAATTTCATAGTTCAATCCTTTTTATGATTGTTCCAAAAATTGATACCTCTGATAAAATATTCATCAACACATATTATCATAATTTGCAATTTTTTTATACCACTAGGAATTTTAAAAATAACAACAAAAAACAACCCGTGCGAAACTGGCAGTTGCACATGAAGGAAAAGAAATAATCACCAAAACCTTACAAGCGTATAAACTAGATTAATCGTGAAGGGAAAAACAAAACTCTATAGGCGTTTTAGGCAACGAACATTGAAAATACCAAGTTATTATTGTACTTTGAGAATAGCACATTGCACTTTGAAAATCAATTGTAAAAACTTATTTTGAGCATGATAATGAAGTAGTAGTTAAGAAATCTTGAAACGATACCAAAACCCCAAGATCAACAATGCAATGTACTTTTAAAAACGACACCAAACTCCTTCAACTTTTAATTCGAACACATTTTGTAAGCCAAAAAGTAGGATGAATTTTTGAAGATTTTAAAGGTCTTTGATCGCATTGTGTTCCATGATCCACGTTGGAAATTTATTAGTTTATTTATGATAATATGATTCACGATTTTAAAGGTCTATTAAGGAAAGACAAGTGGTCTTGCATTCTGCTTCCATGGGTATTTAGATCTTCTGCAATCACTATCTCTATTAATTCGTTGTTTCTACATTAAACACATATAGCTTGCCGAATTAAGTCATGTTCTCTCCATTAAATTTAGACAAAAAAAAATTCTTCTAAACAACATTATATTATCATCCAAAAAATTCTAGCACAAACACCATGACTCCACCCATGATCATCACCCATGGTGACTTAATACACATGGTTGCAGCCTGACTCTTGTCTCCCTTCTTTGAAGTAGATGTATCGATTTTCTCACAACTAAGACCTTTCTTGTCTCCTTTACACATGCTAGCAAAAAGCCCAGGGGGGTATTTCCCGTATACATTTATGTAACTAAATAAAGTTGATGCACAATTTGTCTTTTCATCGTTAATTTGTTCCCAATGAGGGCATGCAATTTGCAAAAAGGAGTTACAACATGGCTCACGTTGGTATACTGGTCCTTTGCATTGGCTTGTGATGATCGTGTAGTTTTCATTCTCAAAGTTCACAGGACACGCTGTAAAAAATAGATTCTTGACTAGGTTAAATGGAAGAAATCGCAACTTGCTTTTATTTATTTGTTCATTATTGCATGATTGCATGCATCATACTTTTATTTTTCGCATTACAACTTTGTAATTTGGAAAAATCTAATCGGATGTAACAATGTCATTGAAAAATGTAATATGTGAATGATTTTTGTTTATCCGGGCATCATGAAAATGTTATAGAATAAATGAATGAACCTAATGTTCTTATTATGTGTTTTAAATTGGGACCAATAGAGGAAAGAACTTACATTGTTTCTGTTGAAGAAGATTACGCCCAGTCACCTTATAATATTGATGCGTATTATCTATAAAGATTCAAGATCATCAAAAACCAAATCGATTGTGTGATTAATATGAGAAAAAAAATAAATAAAACAAAAAATTATTCAAGAAAAATATGATTATATGAAGTATGTTACATGAAAATGGGGAAGAAGCGATCAAGAAAGCAGGAGACAAGAGGAAGAAGACAAGGCAATGCAGAAACCGAAACGAGGCCATGAATTGTTGTATTCTTGTAAATTGTATCGATCGATATTCCTGGATTTGTTCAATAATTCCTTTTTTTCTCCATGATAACTCATCATTTTTATTGTTATTTTAATAGTTTTTTTTTTTTTTTGGAAGAATGGGGTGGGTGAAAAAAGGGTTAAAACGTTTTCTAGTAAAATACTTTGCACCCCTTAATCTATGTCACTAATTCCACTTTGACCCTTCATGTAGCAAATACGTTTGTGTGTGTATATATATATATATATATATATATATATATATATATATATATATATATATATATATATATATATATATATATATATATATATATATATATATTATATATATATTGAAAGTGTGTGTTTATGAGATTTATCTTAGATATATAGGTGTCATATCACGCTTATCACACTATTCCAATGTCACATAATCATTATATCATTTTTCCACTCAACCCACAAAACTAATGGGTGTCATATCACATTTTTATTTTTTATTTTTTTAATTAAATGTAATTTCATAAAAATGAAATTTTATAAAAGAAAAAAATTCATAAATTGTCCATGTGGTTTTTTCAGATCTGAAGTTTAGTCAATGTGGTTTAAAAACATCATAGATGGTTCATGTGCTTTCAAAAGTTTTGACGATCGGTCCTTATTGTTAACTCCGTTAAATTATGTCCGTTAATAGAATGACATTTTCGTCATTTCACTACCACAGGGACCATTTATGATGTTTTATTTTATTTTAAAAAAAACGAAATAATATGCAAAGGGGGTCCCAGCTCTCTCTCTCTCTCTCTCTCTCTCTCTCTCTCTCTCTCTCTCTCATTCTTATATCACCAGCCACCACCATTGTGTTTCTCACTCTTTGCTGCTAATCGGAGCTAGCCAAACACCCTCACATGCGCTCTGATGTTTCACATGCGCTCTGATGTTACTGCTTGCGTGGCTCCATTGGACCAGCTCCCTCCGACCACCCGTCACCGTTCACCACCCCTCCCTATGAGTTCACGTCGGTAGAAAACAAACGAGCAAGGCAGTGGAACTTCCATTGCACGATGCCACCATGAGGACTCCGATCACCACCACCTTCTGTCTCTTTCTTTTGTTGATCGTCGTCGGAAGAAAAGAATGACGGGGCAGTGAAACCGCCACCTCAGCTGTCACACCCCCGAACCAGACGGTGGAAACATCCGAGGGCTCGTGTGACTTAAATTGAATATCATCACAATGAATATACATGAATCATAACATAAACATCACCATGCATCAATATATTACAACCAACATTGTTCACATCAAGTACATTGTTTTAACATCACAAATCCATACATAACTTGTTTGATAGTTTTCAAAAAGCAAAACACACTAACATACTTGGTACCTATTTCCTCAGCTTACCTGTTACCTGAGAATACAAGTTATTTTGAAAAACGGTCAACATATGGAATGTTGGTGAGTTCATAAGTATGTTTGATATGAAAATGTTTTGTGTAGTTTGAACGAGAACAACCCAGAAAACCCGATATTTTCTGAAAAGACCATTGTTTGTAAAAAGGTGTGAAGATCCGTACAATATGCATGATGATTTCAAAACATGTATAATTGAAGAACTTAGTATTAAACGTACAAGTGAAAATGTTGAACTTCCCCGGAAAACCCGATGTTTTCCAAATACATAAAATATAGTGATTTCTCAAATTGTTATACCGCCACAATGAATGATTTTGATTACTCTTCCTTGATTACTCGGATGGTTTTGGATTAATTAATGGTTGTGAGTCGTTATAACCGTGCATGATAATGACTAATTATAACTACAGACTACGAACAATCCTTAGAGGTGTCGCCCGTTATTACTCACTTAAATCCAAACAACCTTAATTACTTTTGATTACTCATAAGCCTAGCAAACGGGGAGAAGAGGAGTACAAAGTCTTGCTACTTCTGTGAGTTATTTTAGGCTGTTGGGTGTGCAAAGGACATGTTGGCCCATCTCACATTTGATTACTTTGACCTTACTAGCTATGCTAATGGGCCACTAAGGCCCGATAGCACTTAAAAGCCAGTGAAGGTCCTTTCAATATGGAATTGGGTCATAGAAGGCCCAATAACATATTGTCGTTATCCCTTGGGCCCAAAGATCATGTTAGTGGATTTCAAAGGTCCAACAAGCATGATTGAAGCCTTTAAGCCCAAGGTTTTGGAATGTTTACTTGCCTAGGTATTTCACGATTGTTGGTGGGTTTGATTGAACGATTGTTATTTTTGTATCGACTCGAGACCGATCGATTTGTTTATAACGATACTTGGAGTTATGCGTGTATTCATCTTTCAATTTATGTACGTCGTGGTTTAGCATTTTTGACTCAATATTCTAGAAATAAAATAAGTGAATATTGGCTTGACCCTTTTTCGTCCTTCTTTAATAAAAATGAGAATTTTAGTCCCTTATAAAAAAAAGACATTTTTGCCCTCAAACTCTTTTCTTGACACTTTGGAGTCATAAACTTGTACAAATGATAATTTTTAGCTCCAAAACTTATTCTTTGGCAGTTTCAGCCTATCCAAAAAAGTATTTTACGGCTAAAATCCAAACTTTATGCAACTTTTACAATTTTGACCCAAAATCCAAAAACTTTTCATTTTTTATCCTTTTTGGTAAAGAAAAGCATTTTAACCCCTGAAATGATTTTGTTTACCCTTTTTATCCCCTGTTTTGAGAAAATTTCCATTTTAGCCCCTTAAAATTCAGATTTTTCGCAACTTTGGGCTTGTTGGGCCGAAAAGCCCAAAAATTAGCCCATTAAGCTAATATTTACATTTTAAGTCCTTTGAAGTGCATAATATTCATAAAAACTTTTTTTTCTAACCGTTTTGACTCCTTTGACCCTTAAGAAAACCGTAAATGACAATTTTTGACCCAACTTTTGTTTATTTGACAATTTAAGCCCAAAAAGAGGTTTTATGTTGAAATATGTTTATCACAATCTTATAAGTTAATATTCTTGACTTATTTAGTATAATATAACTTAGATCATGTTTGTTTTCCGTCTTATGGCATAGATCTCGAGATTTCTTCCCTTTTGGTTACATATTCACCACAAAAACACATAAAATCACCCATGCATGCACAAAATCATACATAGCACACACATACACATAGATCTACACATTTTGCTTGTATTCTCCCCCATAAAACTTGTAAAAACCGAAAAAGAGAGGGGTATGAACTCACCTTGAGTTGTGGGTTCGGTTTTTGAAGAAAAATGGAAGAAGTTTGATGTTATTCTCGGCCTAGCAAGCTTCTTGGAGGTTCTTTGGCTTAGATGAGTTCTAAGAGGCAAGATCACGAATTTAAATAGATTAAGAGGATATTTTTGATGAAATGAAGTAGTTAGACCATGGATTTAAGCATCAACTTACCTTATATGATGACTCTTAGGGAAATTCTTACTTGAAAGCTCCTAGAAGGAGGAAGAACTTTTCTAGAGAGAGTTTTGTTTGCAAAAGATGAATGAAATGGATGTGTATATGGGTGTCTTCGTCCGAGAGTAAAAAGGAGAGGGAGAAGACAGATAATTGAGTTGACATGCATAAAAACATGAGATTTTGCATGGGTTTCCAATGGGTAAATGTGAGGTGGCAAGCAAAAGTCAACTCTTCCCTTCAATTTTTAGTAGTTGGGCCGAGAAGAGGGAGAAAGGAGAAAGGAAAATTGGGCTTTTTGTTCTTAAGTCCATCTTATGGCGCAATTAGGTGATTTTTGGCCCAAAATAAATCAAGGGATGATTTTTATGATCCATTAGGGCTAATTAGTTTTGTTATGGCCAAATAAGGTCCATTAGGGTATTTTATTTCATTCTAGGCCCAACATGGCCCAAAATATTAAAATAAATGGGAGTGGGTCCAATTAGAGCCCATTTAAGAGTTCTAAGCCCAAGATAGTCAAATTGGAAGCTTATTGGCCCATTGGGCCCAATAAGGAAATCCTAGTCCAAAATGGACTTAAACCGGGATTTCTAGGGTTTCCAATTCTTTGTTGACTATTTGCAGTGCTTGCATAAAGTGTTTGATTGAAGTTTTTTTTATTGAATAAGCATCATAAATGCTTCCACATTGTTTGTTTACAGTTGGTATAATTGTTGTTGTTACAAAACATCAAAATTTCTGGTTGTGACAGCAGCTCCGCCGCCGCTGCCACAATCTTCATCTGCGTAGCACCTCCTCACACCAGCTTTTGCCACCCATCGACCGCCACTTTGATAATACAACAGGTAATGATCACCACCACTCTTATTTTGGTATATATATATATATATATATATATATATATATATATATATATATATATATCGAGATTTAAGACCGATTCACCGAAACTAATAGACCCAACAATCTGTCTTCACATCCACCTCTTAATTTGACCACCGCTTGTATGGTTGTATCTATCTCACAAATGTTTTTAAATCATGAACCAGAGCATACACCATATGTGGTCGGGAGGACTAGGACGCCACCCAACATAAGTATCAAAGTTCATAAGAAATTCTAAATTGGCATTTTAACAAACACATGGCAGGCAAAAAGAAAAACTATTGAATTCAATTGTTAGGGCTCATATTAGATGACAATAAATACAATGAAATCATATATTGGCTCCAAAAATCGATTATAGACGGGAATTTGAGGTTATTTGACTCCCATGTATGTTCTTTGTGTGTTTGGAAACCCACAAAAAAATGGATTCCCTAAAAAATCAACCCTCTTCATTGACTTAAATTCCCTATCTCTTTCAGTTCCTTAAACTCTCATCCCACATCGGTATGTAAAAAAATATTCATCCTCCTAAGCCTCTATATATTGATTTCTCAAGGCTTAGAAACTTAATTTGGGATGGGGTTTGGGTTTGGGTTTAAACCTGGAACCAAACTGATAAAAACCAGAAACCAAAAAACCGAATCAATCAGTTTGGGTAGTGGGTTCGGTTTGTTTTATCTAAAAACCGATTATAGCGTGTTCGGTTTGGTTTTAGGTTAAAACTGACCCAAACTGACCCATGCTCACCCCTAAATGTACGAAACCCACTGTTTTCCAGCAGTATCTCTTCTTCCTATCCGGAAACTCCATTTCCAAAATTAAAGAACCCCGATTTAACAAATTGGCTTAGAGTAAATTCAATTCCTATTTTCCAGGTTCAGCTCTTCTTGAGTTTTAGTTTGATTTCATATGGAAAGCACCATTAAAGAACACACCATCATATCATGAACTGTTGCAACTCGATGATTCTCCACCTTTCACCTAGCATCATCCAACCATCACCTTGGATGATATTTAGGTCGACGTGCGCCTGAACTATGTTGAGAGGCTGGTAGCTATTTTGGAGAGAAAGATGAAGGTCTTGCGTAACAAGGAGATACATTTGGTAAAGGTACGGTGGTAGCATCGAAGGGGCTCCGAGTGGACCTGAGAGCCGGAGGCTGAGATACAGGAGCATTATCCTGAGTTATCCACCTCGGCAGACTTTAAGGACGAAGTCTAGATCAAGTGGGGGAGAATTGTAACATCCTGATAATAAGGTACTTCAAATTTCAACCCTATAATTTTATTATGTTGCATTTTGGACCCTAAGCTCAAGAAAGTGTGCAAAGGAGCCCTAATGGCATTGTTGTAAGTATGGCCTTAGGAGTACGCCATGCGTACGTGGTGTATGCTGAGCGTACTAAGGCGCACCCTAGTATGTTGGGTGTACATCATTGTACACTATGCGTACTTTCCAGATAAGGAAACCCTAGTTTTTAGGGTTTAGCTGGTATTTAAGCACCCTTATGGCCTCATTTCTTCCACTTTAACTGCATCAATCCCTCTCATACGTGTTTGTAACCCTAGAACCACCTTAAGGAGCCTTTTCAAGATTAGAAGTGTGTTTTTGGTGCCTTAGAAGAAGAAGGAAAGAAGCCAAGCTCATCTTGAAGGAGAGGAACACTTGGATTTGGGATTTCTACTTCATTTTCAACCATTCTAAGGTATAAATCTTGAAACTTTATCCCTCTAACTCATAGATCTAGTTTTGGTTGAATTTATGGAGCTTTTTGGTCCCAAAATGTTAGATCTTGAATAAGGCATGATCTTGATCTATGAGTTGTCCTTTCAGACCCTAGGAGGGGTCTTAAGTCATAAAAAGGGGTTCCAAATGGTTAGTTTTTGCTTCATACATCTTGTAGAATGTCTTAATGGAATAAGACCTTGTATTAAGCACTTATTGGACATCCTAGATTATAAAGTTGGAGACTTTACGACTCTTAAGAGTATTTTAGCCATGGATCTATAGTTTGGATGTAAGAGCTTAAGTCATTAAGCTCTTAATGGAATTTTTAGACATGCGAGGGTACGCCCTGCGTACGAGGTCAACCACCCCAATGGTGGTCGGCCAGCGAGGCTTCGTGTACACCCAGCATACCTCAGAAGTACGCCCCACGTACGCACCCTGAGTTAACTCGATCGAGTTGACTCGGTTGGGTTAACTCAATTGACCTAGATGGTTTGACCAGTTGACCTTGACCAAGTTTGACCTTGAGGGTATTTTGGGTATTTTGGGATTTTGGTATTTTGATGGAAATTGGTCACTTGTGGAAATAGGTTTCGAGTAGAGAGTTGAGATTCAGATTCAGAACCTCATCAGATTTTGTTCAGTTTGTGAGGTGAGTTTTCCTCATTGTAATTTTGGGTCGAAGGCACCAAGGCCTGTCCATTGGAATGTTACCCTGGTTTATCGCATGCTGGTATGTTGTAGTGAACTGTTAGATTTGTATCCTGGTATATAGGATGATGTTATGCTTAGTGATCTGTAAGATCTGTCTGATTGTTTATTAATTGGATATATGTATGCTTATTTGTTATGTATATGTCCACATGGTATATGTATGGTTGGGTTGATGCAGACCGGTGTAGACTAAAGGCGAAGAGACTTAGGGAGCCCTGGATAGACTACAGGCGTGAGAGGCGTACCAGTCAGGCCGAAGGCCCGAAGAACGTTCCAAATAGGTAGAAGGTCCCGGTGAGGCGTACCAGTCATGCTGAAGGTTCTGTGAGTGTACCACGTAGACTGTAGGCCGGTGGGGTGTTCCAGTCAGGCTAAAGGCTCTGTGTGCATGTTGTTTATATTTATGCTTATGTTATGTGTTGGTACTTTGGGGGATCTCACTAAGTGTTAGCATACAGTTTTGGACTATGTTTCAAGTACTTCGGATGATCCCGGGAAGGAGAAGGCATGATCTTACACATCCTCATGTTTCTGACTTATGATTTTAGGAGACTTTGATGTTGAAAATATTTTAAAACTATGATTTTAAACAATCTATGAAATTGGTTGGTTTTAAAAATTTTAAATTTATCATGATTTTGTGAATGTTACACATGATGGTGGGGATGCTCTTGTTGTTGGTGGTTGTGCTCCATTTCATTGTTAAGCTTGGGTAATGGGTGGATTTGAAGGAATGTTGATTACAAAGCATATTAGTATGTAGATTTTCTATTTTTTATTTTTATAATTGTTTTTTTTGGCGATATATGTAAAAGACCTGTCTAAATGACAGGCATTTTGTAAGCTTGGGTGATGTTCTTGGTTCATTACTTATGATCCTATGTACTAATTGTTATCCAGAAAAAATTACATTGAAAGTGTAATAGAAATAGGAATAAGGAAAAAGTGGGGATGTTAGTGAACCCACGTGCCTTGCACAGTGGGGGTAATTTAGTCTTTTACATGTACTAGCAATTAGTTAAAATTTTCTTCTATACCTACTTATTCCATTCTAGCACATTGTTTTCTTATTCAAATGCTCTCCACTATGAAGCTATAATACGAACATCATGTACTACCAATAACCTAGGAAGGCCCTTTTATGCATGTCCCAAAAAGGTAATTTACCATTTATTCATTTTCTGATGTTAACCCTAGTTTTCTTAACATGTACTAATTCAGGCAAACAATTGGAATCAGGATGCTCGTTTAGGTTTTATAGCTTGGTTTGATGAAATACAGTGCAACAATGAAGGTGTGATCATAACTGGGATGTTTAGGTCGAACAAAAAGCTTCAATCTGAGGTCTTTAAGTTGAAGTTATACCTAATATGTTGTTTGGTATTTTTGTGTTTAATCATGTACAAGTTGTAATCAAGATCATTTGGGTTAAATTATGAACAACTTGTAATGTACGTTGTTTTGGTTTGTATGTGTAACATTAATGGTTGTTGCATCACTTTGTTTTGGTTTGTATGTTTAACTGGTAATGTACTTAGTTTTGGCTTGTATGAACAACTTGTAATGTACTTTGTTTTAATTTGGTTATTGTATTACACTAAACTTAATGTCTTAATCGTTACAAGGACCCTACATCTTATTCAAGGACCTCAAGCAAATTATTGGACCACATGTGTTAACTGATGTTACAAGGAATACATGTTCCCTTGTAACCTAACCAAGTTAACATTGATTCCTAGAACTATTGACCCCATGTTCCCTTGGGTAACATGCACCATGCACAATCAATAAAACAAGTACATATCTTTCTTAAACAAACTAAGTTTCTAAAATAACATAAGTAGGACAAATCAGTGACAACCAAATAAACAAGTACAAATGTTTCTCAAAGAAACAAAGTTAGTAAAAATCCAAACTTATCAACCTAGTGCAACCCAATTCCAAGCATAAAAAACAAGTTCAAACAAACACAACCAAGTTCAAACATAACAAGTTCAAGGAAAATAATCTTAATCATTAAGGTCCAATGGGTTTATACTAGTATCTTCTTTCCCATCTTTGCTCTTAACCCTCTTAGTAAGTTTCATCTTGATGATTCTCTCCTATTTGTTTCTTTTACACTTACTCACTATTTTGTCTCCATTTTTCCCTTCGGGCGCTGATTTTGATCCATTGCTTCCTGCACAACACCTTGTGCTCCTTCACCATTTTCATTGACAGTTGTTTTCCTTTTTTTTACATTTAGTTTTGGCCTCCTTCCAACTTGAGGTTTTTGCACTTTAGGTCTTTTAGTTTGAGGACATGTGACCTTCTTATGCCCTACTTATTTACACACATTGCATGATATTTTTCCTTGCTTTAGACACAGTGTGTCTTAGGAGCTTTTTTGATGCATCTCTTCTTCTATTAACCTTTGGTCTACCTAGCATTCTTCTCTTCATTGGTGGAAAGGTGGTATGAATTCAGTAGGTGGTCACATATTGCTACCATGCATCCCATAAATTAGGTACTTGTAAGTGTTCTTGTACACAGCACCATAGAACATTGTATCCACATAAATTTCAACATCTCTATTCAGAGAGGATATAGTTACAACTGAATGCACGTATCCATACCCATTAAGTTGCCACACAATACAAGTACAAGTCTTCTTTTATAGGTCAACAACATAGGACTCAGTCATGTTTCTAGTTTCAAATTGGTTTAGACCATTTGGTAAAACCTGTCAATACCTATTGCAAACATACCAAAAGTAAGTACCTAAATACAATTAGGAGTGTAAAGATTAGAAAGTACCTTTGAGCTCTTTTTAATTGATTCAGTAGGAGTGTAGTTGTTAGGCAAGGCTAGTAATCAGGCCATGAACTACCTTTGATCTTTAAAATGTATATCCTCTCCATAACATACAATCTAATCTCCTCTAACATGGTGATGATTGGCTTTTTCCTTGCATCCTTGATTACACTGTTGAAGCTCTCAGATAATCCATTCTCCACTACATCACACATCCTTTCCTCTTGAAAGAATGCTCTACTCTAAGATTTGGGGTTTGTTTCCATAAGATAAGAAAAGGTTGCAGGGTTAAGCACTTCAGTCTCCTTTATGGCAGCATTGAATAAAGGCTCGTTGGATGCCTTGATTGCCTTCCAAAACATGGTATCATAGTGTACACTACTTAATTTTTTCCTAAAGTTGGCAACAATATGTCTTGCACACTGCCTATGTTCAGCAGTAGGCGGTACCTCTTTGACAACCTCTAACAACCCCTATACAATAATGGTAACATGTTAGAGAAAATGAATACACCATTACAATATTTAAAAGTAAGAAGTAAACAACATATCTTATGTTGATCCGACATCAATGTTATACCAAAACCATTATCCAGTTAAGGGTCATCTCTCAAGTCTTCCAAAAACCATTTCCAATTTTCTTTGTTTTCTACACAGACAACTGCCCATGCAATTGGGAATATGTGATTATTGGCATCCCTTCCTACAGCACATATTAGCTCTCCAGTACATAACCCTTTTAAGAAACATCCGTCTAAATTTATAACCCTTCTGCAGCTCCCTCTCCATCCATGCTTTAGCCCATCAAAACACAAGTAAATCTTGCTAAAGTAATTTTTACCATCTGGCATAAAATTGACATCCATTTTGACTATTGATCCTAGATTGGATCTTCTAATCTTCTCACCATATGATCAGAGCTTTGCATAGTGCTCCACTAGTGTTCCTTCAGTCGGTTCAATTGTGTACTTCTTTTCTCTTCTACACTGTCCCATACTCACATTTAAACCAAATTTATCTTTAACCTCATCCCTAAGTAGTCTGACACTAATCTTTTGTTTCTGTAAGAATTGTGTTGTGTAATAAGTACCTATGTTAACAATTAAACTTAACTTGAAGTTTCTTACACAGTTATGCTCATTTATGAGACTCTTAATCTGGAAAGACTTTTCCTCACTCATCCAAGAAGCCCACATTCTAAACTTGCACTGCCCAGAACAACATTTCACTAACAGTCTCCTACTATCATTTTTTGTAACATAACTGATAACCATTTGCTACAGTATAGTTACACATCATATGTTTCAGTTGTTTAGGACTCACCAATATCATACCTAATACAGGTTTCTGCTTTTTCCAATGAACATTCTCATTGTAAATAGCCTGGCTAGTAGATATTATCTCATCCTCATGTAAATGATCATATGGCTCTTCACGAGGTGGACTGTGGGGGGGTGACTTGCTCCTTTGGGCACAACTTACTCAGAAACTCATCATCTTTTGTCTTGTTCATAGGAATGCACTCGTCAGGTTCAGTGTCCACTTCCATGTGAATGTCATCATCTTGCTCACCTTGCAAATCCTCCCTTGCCCTTCAATATCATCCCTACTACCATGTAAATCTTGCATGTCGATTCCATCATCTATACGCATACGAATTTGCACTTCTTCATGAACTTTATTTGCACCAGACAACTCGTCTAAAGAACTGCAAACTTATGCTTGCTCTTCAAGAATCCATTGATGTACATTAACACCAAGATGGTCCATGTATACATTAATTACAAGATCAGAAGCATACCAAACTTCGATTAGTTCCATATAATCCATATCAGTGGCAATTATCCTCAATCCATCAGGAAATTCAATATCGGGGGATGCAAAAGTACACATTCACACATCTCTCAACAGATAATCTTTCAAGGAACTCCATAAATTCGGTTTTGTCCATTCCAATAAAATCTACATCATCAAACCTTTGCTCGGCTCCATCTAAGTAAGTAATAGGGGTACCTGGTAAAAATTCCGGCAAAATGTAGATCAATCTTCATGAAAACGGCTATAGCAACGACAAAATTCGCCGATTTGAGCGACGAACGGTTGATGAAAAGGGTAGGACGGAAGAACAATTGAACAAAGGATTTAGATGAGGATGTTACAAAAGAAAGAGTTCGAAAGAGACAGTTGAGAGTTGAGTGGTTTAAAACGCACGGTAAGTCTCATTAGCTCATCTACATGTGGCAATGACATGGACTTAGTTAATCTAATTGGATATACGTGGAATTGGAAAATTGCTATGTGGGATGGGTGTCACCGGGCAACCCTTCATATTTCAAAAAGTGTCCTTTTAAAACCAGAAAACACAAGTACAAGCCCTGAAAATGTAAAAAAATAGTCACAAATGACCATTTAAACCATTATACGTAAGTTTATAGGGCTACAGTAACAATAACATTATTTAGTGATGTTTGTCTATTAATACAATATACAAAATATTCGTAAAAAATATGTACGCCAAATTTTTATAAAACCAATAGATATAAGAATTACTTCTAAAAATCTCAGTAAGTTAGAAAAGTAAAATATACTTGAAATATTCTTTTTTTAGTTAAAAAAAACCATGTAATTAGTTGGAGATGGATTATTTTTTTGTAAAGAAAATTATATTAGAGTTTGAGATCATTTAAGGCGTTGTATTTTGAGTTGTATTTTGAAAAGTTGTCGATCATACAAATAGACTAAAGGGTTCAAAGTGTAGCATATCACCTAAGTGCTTTTATTTTATGTTTAATTAAGAAATTACTTAAAACTTCAATTGTTAAACACAAGAAATAAGTTACATTTTTACTTATTTATTTTTATACGGTTTTAATTAAATTTGGCAGACGAACTATTTCAAATGTTTCTAAAATTTAAACATATTATTAGTTTATTACATACCAACCATGAAAGTTATATATTGAATCGGTCAATGTAACCTACTATACCAGCTACATCAAGTTGTCAACTTTCTTTCTTATAATTCTCAACAAAATTAGCTTGATTCTCAAAAAAAAAAAAATAATAAATAAAATAAAATAAAATAAAAAATAGTCAAAATTATATATAAGTAAAAAGGTTGGCAACATGTTCTATTGCATGTCGACCAATTCAGGACAAACTTTCATTGTTTGCTATCGTTCGTTGTCCGAATTTTGTGTAAGCTTTTTATATATGTATATCATGTGTTTTCTAATTGTAAAATTGTGATACAAAAGGAATAAATTGCTTTACTTACTGAATTAGAGTCCAAGACCAAATAGATTCTATGGCTTATTCAGAATCAGATGTGCACATCGGTTTGGTGGGCCTTTATCGTGCCTTTTGTAAATGGACTTGTCTTGATCAAAGTGGTCCCAAATGATTCTAGCCCAGTTTTATTTTTTGTTTTTGATTCTTAGACTTCTTATAAAAAGCTACATTCGAAAATGGGATTAAAGTCTGACTCATAAAATTCAGAAGAAGTCTGGCGAAAGGGAGAGGACGACGTATCAAGATTGAGTTGAGTGAGTCTATTAACTTTAAGATACTTATAAAAATATCAAAAAAAAAAATACATATTCAATCGAATCTAATGTAATTTTGTGTATGTAGGGATTCTTACAAACCTGACATATGGGTCTTATCGACTACACGCCTCCAAATTGAACAAAACTGAAAAAAATGATGTTCGATTTAGAACAAAAAATAATGTCAAAATTGAATAAAAATTAAACTTAGTGTCAAAATTGAAAAAAATAAAATAAAAACTTAGTGTCTTTTATGAGAAAAAAATCAATTTTGATACATCAACATGTCATGTCAGCATGTTACGTCATCATGACACGTCAGCAAATAACCAAGTTGATCGGTTAAGTGGTCAGAACTGTAACAAATTGGAAACATAGTGTTAAATTTAAGACAAAAAAAAAATCAAATTAGAATTTTTGTGAACTTGATGTCTTTTTTGCTATTTACCCTACATTGAATTTTTCTAATGATCATATCACTTTCTTATTTTTAACATTTCTAACTAATATGTTCTTAAACATGCATCTGTTCTGATTTTGGCCCCTATAGTTTTAGTTTGTTATGAATTTGACCTAAATAAGTCAGGTGTTGGAAGGAAAATAGGGGGAAGACAATGGAGGTCGGGGGTTCGGTGGGTATATGGTATGGTAGAGCCCATTTATTTTTTAGTTAAAATTAGTTAAATATAATTTAATCTTAAAAATGATAGAAAAGACAATTCACATAGACCAATGATCAAAACTGCAATAAAATTCACTTGCGAGTTAAAAAAGAAAACAATTTGGACCAAGAACGCAACTTTTGTACAAAGTAAAAACCACTTTTTAATTCTAAAAGTTTTTTTTTTTCAAAAGTTTCAATAAAATTCTAAAAGTTTTTTTTAACAGAAAAATCTTAATATTTTGAAAAAAAAATCATATAATCTTAATCTATCATTTGTTGTTCAAATATAAAAACTGACTTTTTCGTTAATTTAGACAAAACATCAAAATATTTGAATTTTTCTATTCAAAAAAAACTTTTAAGACTTTATTGAAACATTTGAAAAAAATTTAAAACTTTTCTATACATAACCCTTTAATTTACTCCAAATTTTATATTACAGATAATTGTGCAAAATTATTTATTTTGAAATCCAAAAAAAAAATCTAATGAGAAAACAGGAGTTCCATACCAAATTTGATGTAGTTAACCTGAATTTGAGAGTTGAAAAAAACTCTGTACATTTTTGTAATTAAATTGCTGTTATAATAGTTTAATACCGCATTCATCACACAGACATATGACTGTCTGATACTATATTTGACATGACAACTTCAATACACATTCAATGTGCATTTTGACTAAATTGAAAGTGGCATTAATAAAGTAAAAATGTAAAAGCTACAAGTTTATCTAACCTTTAAAAAAAAGAAAAAAAAGGACAAATCCTCTTTTTAAATATATCTAATAACAAAGGTACATACTTTTTTCTCATCAATAAATAATCCTAGCTATAGGTCCTTCCAAACTTATCAATAACCTCCCAAAATGTAGACATAACACACAATCCATAAATGGTACAAATCCAACCTTTTCAAACCCCTCCAAACATACCATAAAACCAACCAATTTTTTGGTAAAATCTGATTACAAACAACCCAAAAACATACCTTCAGAAATCACCAAAAAAAGATTTCAAAAAAAAAAAGGAACAATGAACTATTGATTCCCAGTTCAATCCCTAATCTAACACCATAAAAAAAAATAAGATTAAACAAAAAAAAAAACTAGCTATTTTAAATTTAATTTATATAGACGAAAGATCTTCATAAACCGTCTTAATCCCCGGGCGCTCAGAAAGCGGCCGTAAACACCGCAAGGCAATCCCAAGCACCTCCTTCATCCCCTTATCCGCCGCCGGAGTTCCCATTTCCGTCATCAACACCGCCTCAAAACAATCCGCACCCCGCCCTTCGGCCACCTTCAACCGCACCCAATCATTCAAATCCACCCCACCACCACCCTCCCCCGCCACCACATCTCCGGCACACTTTCCGGTCAAAAGCTCCAACAAAATAACTCCAAATGCATAAATGTCTGATTTGAAGGAGGGTAGGGGCCGCTTGGATGCCGCCAGCTCCGGGGCCCGGTAGCCGAGAACTCCGGCATCAAGAATTTGTTCGATGGTCCCCGCTTGTGTCATGAGGCGGTGGAGACAGTAATCGGCTACACGCGCGTTTAGATCTTGACCGTCTAATAAAATGTTGGTTGACTTGAGGTTTCCGTGTGGGATTGCTCGGTCAAAATGGAGGTAGTTTAGACCGCGTGAGATGTCGACTGCTATTTTTAGCCTTTGTGCCCATGTCAATGGAGGCCCTTTTCTTCCCGGTCGATCTAAAAGCCAATACACAAATGTTAATTAATTAATTAATTAATTGCATTGTGTTAGATGTAAGAAATAGCAATCTACTTTTTCTTTGGTTTGTTTATGGGTTAATCTCGTAAAAGACCTTGTATTTTGTGTTTTTTCCAGATTAAACCTCATCTTTATTTTTTTCATGAAAAAGGCGTCATATTTTTTCATTTTTTCCGAAAAAAACTTCGACTTTGTATTTCTTTTCCGAAAAAAACCCTCAACCTTCTGAATGTTTCCTAATAAATACTCAACTTTTTTAGTGAAAAAAAAAAAACTCACATTTCACAACTCTTTTTGGAGAAAAATGATTAAAAGTGCTGGAATGGAAAAAATGAAAAAATGCAAGGTTTTTTTCATGAAAAGATAAAGACGAGGTTTAATCCGAAAAAAACACAAAATATAAGGTTTTTTATGATATTAAGTATTAACCCTTAGTTTATTGATTATTATAGCATCCTACTTTTGCTTCTTCCTGTTGGAGTATTATAGTTTGAAAAATCTAGTTGATTATCATTATGGCAAGAAATGAGTAATAGGAAGAAAAAAAATTAAAATACAATGCTTTTAATACACAAATTAATGAAAGTACATTGCTATTTCACACATTTAGCTCGCTTTATTATTTTAGTAATTTGATACAAATAAATGCATGTAAGTTCATTTTTTTCAATTACAACATTGTACTTTTCAAAAAAAATCTTATTAAATTATGAATTTGAAAGTTTACCTGATTATAACATTATAGTTTGAATTTTTTATTACCACATCATACTTTGAAAAATATACCAGTGAAAATTGCTTTGTATTTGGGTGACACTGCTATAATTGGCTATAGAATTCCCAAAGCAACAAAAATAAAAATCCTATTATAAAGTACATTGCTATTTGTAGTTTAGAAAAAGATTCATACCATAGAGAAAACTCGCAAGACTTCCAGGAGATATATAATCCGAAAGAATTAGCTTCTCATGTTGTGTGGGCCCCCAATAATACCCTCGTAAACCAACCACATTCGGGTGTCTAATATTCGCAAACTTTTTCGCCTCTTTTGCAAAATCCTTTCTTTGTTTCGCAACACCTTCTCTCAACCATTTCACCGTCAACAACAAACCGTTATCAAGGGTGGCACGATACGACGTCCCGTGGCTGCTCCTCCCCAACACCTCCGCCGGAGCTCGCGAAAGCTCCTCCGGCGAAAACGACACCGTGTCATCAAGAAAGTAAAGCTCTCCCGCCAACCGATCCGGCGACCTGACATCGAGCCTCGCGAGGTTTTCCACGGTGTACGAGTCACCGGAATCCGGCGAGTACGAGAAACCGCTCGTTTTCGACGGTGAAAAACTCGCCACCGCACCACCACCACCGCCGCCTACAACACCGATCTTTTCCGGCGTAATCGCCTCCGATGACGACCCTTTTCGTATATCGCCGGAGGAAACCGCGGTTGCACCGCCACTCCCGCCAACGGTATGGCGGCGGATGTCTTTCGTCCCGACTTCCACCGGGCGCCGTGAAACGCGCATGTAGTGGATGAAAACCGCTAGGAGGATTAAAATCACAACTGCAATAACACACGCGACAATTACAAGCACTTTGAAAACGGTTTTGATCGGTTTTTTCTTCCCGGAGGTGGAGTTACCGGATTTTGGTCCGGCCGGGGGATTCGGAAACTGAAGGTTGGAGTTTCCGGGAAAGAAGGAAGATTCCGGAAACTTCCGTAAATTTTCCGGAACAACTCCGGAGAAATCGTTGTAAGACGCGTTGAATCTCGTTAAATTATCGGACAAATTCTTTAAAAGAGGGCCCGTGAAATGGTTTCCGGAAACATCTAGAGAAACGAGAGAAGTAAGACCGGTTAAAGATTCTGGTAAAGAACCGGTGAATTTGTTTCCGGAAACATCTAGAACTTCAACTCCCGATAACAAACCGAAACCTTCCGGAAACTCGCCACCGAATTGATTACTAGAAATATCAAGAACCCGAATCTTGGATACATTCGATAGGGAATTATCCGGAAAAAAATCGATATTTCCCGAAAGTTGGTTTCCATTAATGTAAAGTTCTTGCAAAGTAGGCATGGAGAGTAATCCATTCGGGAAAGGTCCATTGAATTGATTTGAAGCAAGATCGAGTGATTCGAGTCTTGGAAACATTGTGATTACTTTTGGGATTGTTGAATTGAGAGAATTATGGGAAAGATTCAAGTGATTTAGCCTCAAGAATTGAGATGTGACTTCTGGGAATGAACCGGTCAACCGATTTTGACTAAGGTCAAGAAACTCGATGTTTGCCCATTTGACTAATTTGGTCAAACTTCCTTCGAAATTGTTGTTTGATAAATCAAGAACAGTGCATCCACCCGTCACCAATGGAAGCTCACCCGTGAGATGATTGTTGGATAGATTGAGGACTTTTAGAGTTGCTGGCATTATCATACTCATTGGACCTGTGAATTTGATCAAAGAAATGTTTTAATGGAAAGAAATGAAAGTAAAATGATATAATAAATAAATCAATGATATTATTTTACCTGTGAAATTATTCCCACTCAAATCTAACTCGTTTAGCACCAACGAATCATCTTTCAGAAGATCATTCGGAATAAACCCAGAAAACTGGTTATTCGAGAGCTTAAGAACTTGAAGAACATATGCAAAATTAAAACTCGGAAGTTCTCCAGATAACTGATTGTAGCTCAAATCCATCATCACTAAGCTCCCAAACTTCAACAAACCACCGGAAACTAAAGATCCGGTTAACCGATTGTGGCTAAGATTCAAGTATTTCACAGTGTCAGAAATCCCAGGTAAGAACTTCCCATCTTGATTTGAAGAAGTTAACAGATTCCCACTAAGATCAACGTGAACGGAAGTTGTAAAAAGCAGGAATTCAACGTCGAAATTACCTTCAAGCGTATTTCCATGGAGGTCAAGAACTTCAAGCGCTATCATGTCCTGAAACCCTTTCGGGATTTTCTTTGTGAGCCCGTTCATTGATAGATTTAGGTAAACAAGGTTGTTTAGCGTTGTAATGGACGGTGGAATTGGACCAGAGAATAAGTTCCTGCTTAAATCGAGAGATTTTAGCGAGCTCATCTCTGAAATCCAATCGGGAATGGACCCTGAGAAGCTGTTTCCCGCTAAAGACAGATTCATTAAGCTATTGACCTTTCCGATATCAGGTGGGAGAGACGAATTGAAGAGATTATCGGAAATATCGAGAAACGAAAGCATTTCGCCTAATTTGTTTGGGAATTTTCCAGTCATGGAGTTGTTGGATATCGAAAGGGTTACCAATTTTGTGAGATTTGCGAATACATTCAAATCGATGTCAGCTGATAGTGACAGATGATCGAGGACCACACCGGCGACATTACCACCATTGCACATGATTCCATTCCAGGAAGATGGGCAGCCATTGAAGTCGATTGACTCTTCATTCCAGGAATTAAGAACGAACCCAGTTGGATCATGTTTGATTCCTTTTTTAAACTCCAGTAATGCTAAAATATCCTGGGAAGGAAGCTGACTCATAGCAGGAACAATACACAAAACCAGTAATACAACCCTAATCATCTTCTTCATCGAACAAAAAAAACCCAATGTAGCTCTGAACTTTTCTGAAAAACTTAGATTAACAGCATTCACAAACACAATACGACTTGAAAGTAGGGTTTATCGGCTTCCCCAAATGGGTTTGAAGGCTATATATCCAGAACTCGAAAGGGTTTACCTAAATCAAACTGTAGAGCACACCAAGATTCATAAAACGAACAGAAAGCGGATGTAAGAGGTAAAACGGAAGCAATGCAGGATGAAATGCTTGCAGGAAATGAAATTTAAACTACAAATGGAGTATGGGTTTTAGGTTTTGTAAGATTTAGCGAATATCTTTACCCGTACTAGCGGTGGTGACGAATTTACAACTTTGAACACTGTTTCGAAAACCCTTTTTTTCACTTGAAATAAAAGGTTGAAGCATCGACGAATCTTAGAGTGTAGATTTGCTGCATTTTAGTTGCTAGAATGACCTGAAAGGGTGAGATATGAGCGCTGCCGTCGGTTGTCGGAGGCGGTGAGGGTGAGGTTACGGCGGCGGAGCAAGCGTGGGGGAACACTCTGTGTGTGTGTGTGTGTGTGTGAGAGAGAGAGAGAGAGAGAGAGAGAGAGAGAGAGAGAGAGTATGTGATATGGTGATTTAAGACAGGACTTGTGGAGTGAATGGGCTTTGATGTTTCTTTTACTTTTTTTCATTTTAATTTCATTCTTTTGGATAAAGAATTCTCTGATTATTTTGTTTGTCTCTTTAGAACTTTATTGAATAAAAATAGTTACATATATTTATTATTTTTGTTTTTTTTTCTTATTTTTCGTACATATTTACTTTAGTGATATTTTTCAGGAACAAAAAATTGTAAAACTTTAAGCTTAAAATATCAACAAATTTGTAACAGATTTCTTTATCATAGTTTTGTATTTTTTTTCACGAGTCACATCATTACATTCTGATTAAGTAATACAAACAAAATTTTATTTATATATTAGATAAATTGGTTAAAACATAATATTCTAACAAAAATAGACTGAAAACATTGAGTTATAGTTGAATAAATTATTTAAAAGCACAATTTCAAAATAAGAAATACAAATTAAAATAATAATGTTATATTTTGGTCAATTTGATAAAACATAACATATTAACAGGAAAAACTTCAAACATACAATCATAATAATAAAAATAAAAATAAAAGAAGAAGTTCATAAAAATAAATTATATATATATATATATATATCATTATTTTTCATATTTAACACATTAATAAAACCATATCAATATATTCAAATAAAAAATTAACAGCTTTTAACTAATAAAAGATCTTTTTTACCAAAAAGGTGCTATTTTTTATAGAAAAAGAAGGAACAAAAATGATGCACTTTCTTTTAAGGTGTTGGAGGCTTTTTACGATATAAGTAAATCAATTACCAATTTTTAATTAAATAAAAAGCGGGAAAATGAAGCGTATTTTCGCATAATCTGTCAGTAAACAAAAACTTTGCCCGCCAAAACAAATTTTCCGTATTCTAATTAACCTAATCCAGATTAGCGTACATATTTCACTGCATAAAGTACATGTTACTTAAGCTTTACAAGATGAGAATTGGACAAAAAGGTGGAATCTTTTGTTTCTATATAGTGGACGCCAAAGTAGTGTATAAGATGTACTTAAGTGGTATGTGTGGGGTCCGCGCGTGTTAAATAAGTGATTGTTACCAAGCGGCATAGGGAACGTGGTCAATGTCCAGGTAGGACCAACGGTGGGGCCCACGGAGATGACGGAGGTAGACGGGAGGTTGTCAACGTCAGGTTTTTATAACGGGAGGTGAAGTAGGTGTTAGGGTTTAAGAGGTGTAGGGACAAATGGAGATATGTTTGTTTATAAGTTTTTCATCAAATGGATTGTGACAACATGAAAATGAAAAGGATTCGAAATAATGTGGATATCTTAGTCATAATCTCATACTAACTTAAACTATACATATCAAATGTTACATAAAAATAGATTGTTTGAATGTTTGTTGTTAAATAGAATAGTATATATCATGCTAATGGCTATTGCATGAATCGTTAATCATTAATATTAAATGAATGTATGGGTGGAAGTCTACACGTATCATGGCCATTTTATGCAATCTAGATATATGTAATATTGTAATAATAAGTTATTTGTGGGTAGTGGGTGTAACAATATAAGTCAGTTGATCGATAGCAATTTATTATGGATATTTTTATTTTTATTTGTACTCTTTTTAAATTTTGTTGACATATGTTAAGAAAGCAATCATAGAAAAGTGAAGTAATAAAAGAACAACAAGATTTAATCTAGTTCGGTCGATATGATCTACGTATACATATACAAACCGAATAACTATTCTATTACTCAATGTTTCAAAAATAAAACATTGGAATCTCTGGTTATGGATACTCATAACCATAAACTCTAATGAATATAGGGTCATGTCCGTAAGTAAATTCAGGATAACTAAACAAGTTCATACTGAAAGGCCCCTGTCGTGCACACTCCATGGATAAGTGTTTGTCATGTCCAGTTATGGGCCCGAACATTTATCCATTCAAAATCGTGATTCAAGTTTCTTTATATCATTTAGATCACCAAATTTCAAGTCACGCTCTAATAATCTTTATCTTGACATGATTTGTCTTTAATTATCAATGATTTCCAATAGTCATCTTTTTTATGTCGTTTTCCTTGAAGGGACTTACCTCCTACGAACATTCACCAAGTCGAAAAAATGTTTGAGCTTCTTCGTTAGTATCGCTTTTGTTAACATATATATTGGGTTCTCCTTGGTAGATATCTTCTCAATATATAACATGTATTCTTTTAAAATATCACGAATGAAATTAAACCTAACATCATTATGCTTCGTCTTCTCATGATAAACTTGATTTTTTGTCAAACTCAATGCACTCTGATTACCATAATAAAAAGTAGGCTTCCCCGCCTTTTAACACAAGAATATGAATAAGACCATGTAGCCATATGCATTCATTTATCCCTTTAATCATTAACATGTAACGTCTCAAAAATTTCAACAAATTTAAACTTTTCAAAACGATCATTTTACTAATAAAATGTTTACAAAAATAATGTTCTCAAACATTCTTTGAAAATCAGAGTTTCCCAAGATCCAATCTGTTGTAAAACCAAGGATGTGTACAGTCACATCTTCGCCTTGCCAAAATCATCAGGAGCACCTAAAACGATAAACTAAAACTGTAATCGTAAAGCTTAGTGAGTTTCCCCCAAAATACCACCACACAACAAATAACATATATCAACAAACAAACAACATGCATATATAGTCTACATTATGACCGAACCGCCCTTCACCGGGCTTGCAGTATATCTGGCTCACTCTCAGAACCTTTAAAATGTTCGGTCCACCCTCCCGGGCCTTCAGCCTGTCTGAACCGTTCTCTGGGCCTTCGACCTAACTGGTATGCCCTAATGGGTCTGCAGTCTATCTGGTCCGCCCTAAGTATGTTGGCCTTCAGCACAAAGCAGGACCTGTCACAACTGTAAATTTTAAGCTATGTAATCTACACATTCAAGTTAATGTGAATCAAAAACTTTAACCAAATACAACATACTAGGAGTACAAATAGTCATCAAACAATTGGAGACCCTAGAAGTTCTTATTAAGTCTAATTTAGGCTAGAACTTCCTTATTGGATCCAAATGGGCCAATAAGCTTCCAATTAGACTATTATGGGCTTAGAACCCTAATTGGGCTCTAATTGGACCCACACTTATTTATTTTAACATTTTAGGTCATGTTGGGCCTAGAATTAAATAAATTAAAAGCCTTGATACATGAATAACCTAAAACTAGTTCAAGAAAAACATAAAAATCCTACCACACTCCTTAGACTTAAAACACACCCTAATTACCTCTAATGTTGGGCTTGGGGGCAAAAGCCCAAATTTTTCCTCTTTCCCCTTCATATTCTCGGCCCAAGGCCCAAATCCAAGGGGAGGTTGACTTTGGTTGCCACCTCACTATTACCTAATGGATTTCTAGGCACAAATCACATACACCCATGCAAGTATCACTTCAAGAGTCATTTCTTTCTCTCCTCCCTTCTTGCTCTCGGCCAAGCATCATCACACACACCAAATATCTCAACTTTCTCTCTAGAACACTCAAAGAACTCTCCTTCCCTCCCCTCTCCAAAGATCTCGAAATTTAGGGACTTTCCAAGAGGATTTTGCAAGTAAATCATCATCTAAGGTAAGATTATTCATAGATCTATGGTTTAAATTCTTTTGTTATCAAAATCTCTTCCTAATCCATGTGAAAACCGTGATCTTGCACCCTAGAAACCCCCCTAATCTCGAAAAGTTCATCAAGGAGTGCAAGGGCCAAAAATCACTTCATTTCTTCCAATTTTCTTCAAGAACCGAAACTACCCACTCAAGGTGAGATTCATACCCCTATTTTCTGTTTTTAAGAGTTTTTGTGGGGGGGAATACAAGTGAAAGTGTAGATCTATATGTATTTGTATGCCTTGTATGATTTCCATGCTTATATGTATGCTTATATGTGTTTTAATGTTGGATCTAGCCATTAAACCCCTCAAAACCGAGATATAACTCATGTTTTATGATATTAGCTTCAAATATGTTACTACATAATAAGTGGTACTAGATAAATAGCCAAGTGGTTAGCAACAATTTTCTTTAAGCTAAAAACACATATTTTGGGCCAAAAATGTGAAAAATACAAAATTAAGGGCCCAAAATGACATTTTACAGATTCTGATGGTTGAAATGTGTCAAAACAGTTTCAATAAAGCTATTTCTGGAATTCTGTTCAATTGGTGGATTAAAAACATAAATTTCAAGCCTATTGGGCTAAAAATGCAAATTTCGGCCCAATAAGGCCCATTATGCGAATTTTTCTGTTTTGGAGGGCCAAAACTGTAACTTTCTGTAAAACAGTGGACTATAAGTGTCCCAAACCCTTTTCAAAGGTTTAAAATGCTTTTTAAATTTAAAAGGGACCAAAGTTGCAAAAATTTTCCATTTTGGGCCAAAATTGTCAAAATTGCGAAAAGATGGGCTAAAACCGAGAAAAACTGCATTTTCAGGGACTTAAACTGTTTTCTTTGAAAAATATGCTGGAAAATATTAATTTCAATGATTTTTGGTGTTAAAATGTCAAGAAAAATAGTTTAAGGACCAAACCGGGAAATATTCAAATAAAAGGGTTGAAAATGTAAATTTTACAAATAATGAGGGGCTGAAAACAGAAATATTTCAAGGCTGATTCAATATGTACAATGTGATCAAATAATGACACCTCAACTACCAACGAAATACAACTCATTACAATACCAAAAGTCGTTGTTAAACGAATTGGCTCGGTCTCGAGCCAATGAAAATCCACAACTACTAACTCTTTGATACATACAAATAACGATTGGTAATACACATACATACGAGTGTGCACAGACGTCTACGCACCATCTTTGGGCCCCAAAAGTGTAAAATCTTGTTTGTTGGGCCTAGCTAGCCCAATGACCTGATCTTAAGGCCCGAAGACATTTTTTTCTACGAAGTGTTGAGTTTTACCGACTTGGCACAACGTAGGGTGACTTTCAATGGCTTGTATCATTGGACCCCAAGGGCCATGGTATTGCTAGAAAAGTCTACACATTTTACGAGGCGGGTCGGGGACCCCTCGCACACATTTTTCCCCAGCCGGTTAATAGAGTTACCGGGGTCTTCGTGACCTCTTTCTCTTCGGATGTGGGACCACTCATAGTCCGGGCGATTGGATAACGTGATTAGTACTGACGACGCCTTCGGGATTCGTTGGTATATCTATAAACCGGGCATTTGTGTAATGCGGGTTTGTAGTAAATAATCAATGCTCGAGAACCTTCCAACGTCGCTTGGGACCGATACTACTATTTTTGTAATGGTTTCAACGCAACTCAATGGATTTCAAAAGAACTAGGGGAACATCGGGTTTCCCTAGGGTTTTTATCACATACAGATTTTAAACGCATACATCTTAAATGAACAACTTATTTTGCAAGTATAGAAACAAACAAGCATACCTATGGATCTTCACAAACGTTTTTGAAAGCTTTTCTTTTCAGAAAATATCGGATTTTCTGGTGGTTTTTCAAACAATATAAACATTCGATTTCAAACACTACTTATGAACTCACCAACATTTCATATGTTGACGTTTTTCAAAATACTTGTATTCTCAGGAAACCAGTGAGTCAAGGGAAATCATGCTCAGTGACGGTTGCAGTTTATTTTTGAATGAACCAAACAATATTAATTTTTGGAAATGTAATATCTCAAACAATGTATGACATGTAAACACTACTGGTTGTATTATGTTGATGAATGGTGACGAATGTTGTTTGTTTCATATATATTCAATGTTATGGTATTCAATTGAGTCACGACAGCCCCCGGACGTTTCCGCCGTCTGGTTCGGGGGTGTGACAGGTTGGTATCAGAGCTTTGTTTATAGTGAACTAGCATGTCGAGCCATACATTGATATGCAACTATAAACCAAAAAGAGGGACTAACATAACTCTGAACAAAACAAATGAATAAAATACACTTGCTTGCATTAGGAATAAGGACCTAACGCCGAATCAAACACAATAATGCTGGTATCTCGGTTAATTCGAGACTGTTCTTAGTGATACCAAGGAGTGAATGTAGCCTGATCAACTACATCCTCTCCAAGGTAAAACTAACACACGTCTTGATGAGATCGGGATAGCCAGGGAACCTAAAACTATACCCCTTATCACCAAAAAGAGAACGTCTGTTTAGTCTGCAATAGTGGAAGAGGCATAGGATAATATTAGTGAACTTTTACGTGTTCTGCTATGTGTTGCAAATCTATGATTGTATGCTAAATGATAGAAGTACTTAAGTTCGTGCCATACACCTAGTCAGTAGGACCACGACCTCACAGAAACCACGTACACCCAACATCTTTCCGTTTCATGACAGAAAGATGCCTCGCCCAGCTACTCGCGGAAATCCCGAACCAACCCCGCCGGAAGTTGACTCCACTGCTTTCCAGGCAGCCGTGTCTGCTGCGGTCACGGCGGCTATGGCACAACTTCACCGAGGGAACAACGGAGGAGGTAACGGACAAGGATCCGGAAGTTCGAACAACGGGACGAACCAAGGACTCACTAAAACGTGCACCTACAAGGATTTTGCGAACGCTAAACCCCGAACTTTCAACGGTACCGGAGGAGTGATCGCCCTAAAGCGATGGATCGAGAAGGTAGAGTCGGTGTTCGAGATATGCGAGTGCCCCGAACAGATGAAAGTGAAGTTCGCGGCCTGCACTTTCGTGGACCAAGCACTCACTTGGTGGAATGGTCATGTGGAGGCTATGACACTCCCTATCGCCAACTCTATTCCCTGGGCAGAGATGAAAGAGATGTTGACGGCTGAGTACTGCCCCCGAGGCGAAATACAGAAGATGGAGCAGGAACTATGGAATCTCACAGTGCAGAATGGGAACATCGATGCTTACATATCGAGATTCAGCGAACTATCTCTGTTGTGCCCGGGTATGATCACATCAGAGGGGAAGAAGATTGAACGATTCATTTGGGGATTGACACCCCCCATTCAAGGGAACGTGATAGCTGCTAACCCTGAAACGTTTGACAGCGCGAAGAGATTGGCAAAGAGGCTCTATGATCATAACCACAAAAAGGGCGAGAAACCGGTGGAGACTGAGAAGAAGAAGGAGAGCGACGGTAAGAAAGGATGGAACAACAAGAGGAAGGGGCGTCAAGGTCCCGAGACCTCTAAAAAGCAGCAAACGGTGGCAGTTCACGCTGTCACTGCGCCGGTACCAGTCACATCACATGCTCCAGCCTCAGCTGTTTCAAATACTTCAAGACCCTATTCCGGCACTCATCCCAAATGCAATAAGTGCGATTTCCATCACCAAGGAGAATGTAGGGAGTTCCATTGCACCAGTTGCAATCGAAGGGGACACACTGCAAAGTTCTGCAGGACTTATCCTTCTCAGAACCAGAGTCAGGGAAACAACCAGAACAACAACAACAATCACCGCAATGCCAACAACACCAATGCCGGCGGCAACAACACAGGGCCTAGCCACACCTGTTTCGGGTGTGGAAGGACGGGACATTTCCGTCGAGATTGCCCTAACAACAACAACAACTCCGGAAACAGAGGAACAGGAAGAATGCTGACTATGGGTCAGAGTGATGCAGTCCAAGATCCCGCAGTTGTGACCGGTACGTTTCTCCTAAACCACACTTATGCATGCATCTTATTTGATACCGGAGCGGAGCGAAGTTTCGTAAGCGAGAAGTTTAAACATCTATTAAAACAACAACCCCAAAAGCTAAATGAAACCTATACGGTGGAAATGGCCAATGGGAAAACCGAATCCACTAGGGAAATTTACATCGGATGTACCTTAACCCTTAACCAGCACGTCTTTCGAATAGATCTAATGCCAGTATCAATTAGGAGTTTCGATGTGATTATCGGCATGGATTGGTTAAGCCCCCACCATGCTGAGATTTTGTGCCACGAGAAGGCCGTTCGCCTTCGTCTCCCAAATCACGAAACCCTAGTAATTTACGGAGACAAACCCAGTACGAATCTCCGCCTTATCTCGTGCATCAAAGCACAAAAGCACTTGCGAAAGAACAATTTGGCATTCTTGGCCCACATAGTGGACAAGACCAAAGAAGAAACTAACATCCAAGACATTCCGGTAGCGTGTGAATATCCGGACGTGTTTCCCGAAGATCTTCCAGGAGTACCCCCAGAGAGACAGGTTGAATTCCGAATCGACCTCGTTCCAGGAGCAACTCCCCTCGCTAAATCACCATATCGGTTGGCACCTGCTGAAATGCAGGAATTATCCAGCCAACTCAGTGAGCTTCTGGACAAGGGATTTATCCGACCTAGTTACTCGCCATGGGGAGCTCCGGTGCTCTTTGTCAAAAAGAAGGACGGATCCTTCAGAATGTGCATCGATTACAGAGAGTTGAATAAACTCACTGTCAAAAACCGCTACCCACTCCCGCGAATCGATGATTTATTCGACCAGCTCCAAGGAGCTAGCTATTTTTCTAAAATAGATCTACGGTCCGGATACCATCAACTCAAAGTCCGAGAAGAGGATATTCCAAAAACCGCTTTTCGAACCCGCTATGGACATTATGAATTCGTCGTAATGCCCTTCGGTCTAACAAATGCACCTGCCGCATTTATGGACCTGATGAACCGAATCTGCCGACCGTTCTTGGACAACTTCGTCATTGTGTTTATCGATGACATCCTCGTCTATTCGCGAAGCAAAGAGGAGCATGGCCAACATCTTCGACAAGTCCTAGAAACGCTGCGATCGGAAAAGCTTTACGCCAAACTCTCTAAGTGTGAGTTTTGGCTACGGAGCGTGAATTTTCTAGGTCACGTAGTTAGCCAAGATGGAATTCATGTGGATCCTTCTAAGGTCAAAGCTGTGGAAGGATGGACAACTCCGACTACTCCCACGGAAATTCGTCAGTTCTTAGGCCTAGCAGGCTACTATAGAAGATTCATCCAAAACTTCTCAAAAATCGCCAAGCCACTTACCTTGCTTACGCAAAAGAGTGTGCCGTTCAAGTGGACAGACCAACAAGAGATTGCGTTTCGAACCTTGAAGCAAGCCCTTTGCAGCGCTCCTGTACTATCTCTACCTGAAGGAACGGAAGATTTTGTAGTATACTGTGACGCGTCAAATCAAGGCTTAGGTTGCGTTCTCATGCAACGTGGAAGAGTGATAGCGTATGCGTCCCGTCAACTAAAGGCGCATGAAGTAAATTACACAACCCATGACCTAGAACTGGGAGCTGTGGTCTTCGCTCTAAAAATTTGGAGGCACTACCTGTACGGTACAAAGTGCACCATCTTTACGGACCACAAGAGCCTCCAGCACATCTTGAATCAGAAGGAGCTGAATATGAGACAACGAAGATGGGTGGAATTGTTAAACGACTACGAATGCGAGATCAAGTACCACCCAGGCAAGGCCAACGTGGTAGCTGACGCATTAAGTCGAAAGGAATACTCAAATCGACGTACGAAAACGCACTCGATAACCATTCAGTCTCATTTGACCACTCAAATTGCATCAGCCCAGGCAGAGGCCATGAAAACGGAAAACAAAACTAGCGAGGCATTACGCGGAATGGAGAAGAACCTGGAAGTCAAAGAGAATGGGGTATACTACTTCATGAACCGTATTTGGGTTCCAAAAATCGGAGGATTCAGAGAGACCGTCATGAAGGAAGCCCACAAGACACGATACTCCATTCATCCTGGTTCGGACAAGATGTATTTGGACATTAAGCAGCACTATTGGTGGCCTAACATGAAGGCGGAAATCGCAACTTATGTTAGTAAGTGCCTTACGTGTGCCAAAGTGAAAGTAGAATACCAGAAACCTTCCGGATTGCTACAGCAACCGGCAATCCCTGAGTGGAAATGGGAGGGGATTTCTATGGACTTCGTGACCAAGCTGCCCAAGACATCGGACGGATTGGACACCATATGGGTAATAATCGACCGACTGACGAAATCTGCCCATTTCCTGCCCATCAAAGAGTCCTACAAGATGGAGAGGCTGACGCGTTTGTACCTACGAGAGATTGTAAGACTTCATGGAGTGCCAAAATCTATCATCTCAGATAGGGACAGTAGATTCACGTCACGCTTTTGGCAGTCGCTCCACAAGGCAATGGGAACTCATCTTGATATGAGCACCGCGTATCACCCACAAACGGACGGTCAAAGCGAACGAACCATTCAGACGCTTGAAGATATGCTTCGTGCATGTGTGATAGACTTCGGAAAGTCTTGGGATACCCACCTACCGTTGATCGAGTTTTCATATAACAATAGTTATCATTCGAGCATTAAGGTGGCCCCTTTCGAAGCACTGTACGGGCGTAAATGTAGATCACCGTTATGTTGGGCTGAAGTAGGTGACACCCAGCTAGCAGGAACACATACGTCGGATAGGACAATGACAGGACCGGAAATCATTCGCGAGACCACAGAAAAGATTGTCCAGATCAAAGCTCGATTTCAGGCATCGCGTGACCGGCAGAAGAGCTACGCTGATAAACGGCGAAAGCCCTTAGAGTTCCAGGTCGGTGATCGAGTATTGTTGAAGGTCTCACCCTGGAAAGGGGTTATACGTTTCGGAAAACGAGGAAAGCTAAACCCACGGTACATTGGACCTTTCGAAATCGTCGCCCGAATAGGTCCGGTAGCCTACAGACTACAACTACCCCCGGAGCTAAACGGTGTGCACCCCGTGTTTCATGTTTCTAACCTGAAAAAGTGCCTATCAGATGAAACTCTTATCATTCCTCTTGACGAAATCGAAATCAATGAGAATCTCCTGTTCGTCGAAGAACCAATCGAAATCATGGACAGGGAGGTGAAGCGTACTAAGCAGAGTCGCATCCCGATCGTGAAGGTACGGTGGAACGCAAAGCGTGGGCCAGAATTCACATGGGAACGCGAAGATCAAATGAAGCAGAAGTACCCTCACCTATTCTAGTTTTCTCAAATCTAGCTTTCAAACAGAATTTCGGGACGAAATTCCCTCTAACGGGGGGATGATGTCACAACTGTAAATTTTAAGCTATGTAATCTACACATTCAAGTTAATGTGAATCAAAAACTTTAACCAAATACAACATACTAGGAGTACAAATAGTCATCAAACAATTGGAGACCCTAGAAGTTCTTATTAAGTCTAATTTAGGCTAGAACTTCCTTATTGGATCCAAATGGGCCAATAAGCTTCCAATTAGACTATTATGGGCTTAGAACCCTAATTGGGCTCTAATTGGACCCACACTTATTTATTTTAACATTTTAGGTCATGTTGGGCCTAGAATTAAATAAATTAAAAGCCTTGATACATGAATAACCTAAAACTAGTTCAAGAAAAACATAAAAATCCTACCACACTCCTTAGACTTAAAACACACCCTAATTACCTCTAATGTTGGGCTTGGGGGCAAAAGCCCAAATTTTTCCTCTTTCCCCTTCATATTCTCGGCCCAAGGCCCAAATCCAAGGGGAGGTTGACTTTGGTTGCCACCTCACTATTACCTAATGGATTTCTAGGCACAAATCACATACACCCATGCAAGTATCACTTCAAGAGTCATTTCTTTCTCTCCTCCCTTCTTGCTCTCGGCCAAGCATCATCACACACACCAAATATCTCAACTTTCTCTCTAGAACACTCAAAGAACTCTCCTTCCCTCCCCTCTCCAAAGATCTCGAAATTTAGGGACTTTCCAAGAGGATTTTGCAAGTAAATCATCATCTAAGGTAAGATTATTCATAGATCTATGGTTTAAATTCTTTTGTTATCAAAATCTCTTCCTAATCCATGTGAAAACCGTGATCTTGCACCCTAGAAACCCCCCTAATCTCGAAAAGTTCATCAAGGAGTGCAAGGGCCAAAAATCACTTCATTTCTTCCAATTTTCTTCAAGAACCGAAACTACCCACTCAAGGTGAGATTCATACCCCTATTTTCTGTTTTTAAGAGTTTTTGTGGGGGGGAATACAAGTGAAAGTGTAGATCTATATGTATTTGTATGCCTTGTATGATTTCCATGCTTATATGTATGCTTATATGTGTTTTAATGTTGGATCTAGCCATTAAACCCCTCAAAACCGAGATATAACTCATGTTTTATGATATTAGCTTCAAATATGTTACTACATAATAAGTGGTACTAGATAAATAGCCAAGTGGTTAGCAACAATTTTCTTTAAGCTAAAAACACATATTTTGGGCCAAAAATGTGAAAAATACAAAATTAAGGGCCCAAAATGACATTTTACAGATTCTGATGGTTGAAATGTGTCAAAACAGTTTCAATAAAGCTATTTCTGGAATTCTGTTCAATTGGTGGATTAAAAACATAAATTTCAAGCCTATTGGGCTAAAAATGCAAATTTCGGCCCAATAAGGCCCATTATGCGAATTTTTCTGTTTTGGAGGGCCAAAACTGTAACTTTCTGTAAAACAGTGGACTATAAGTGTCCCAAACCCTTTTCAAAGGTTTAAAATGCTTTTTAAATTTAAAAGGGACCAAAGTTGCAAAAATTTTCCATTTTGGGCCAAAATTGTCAAAATTGCGAAAAGATGGGCTAAAACCGAGAAAAACTGCATTTTCAGGGACTTAAACTGTTTTCTTTGAAAAATATGCTGGAAAATATTAATTTCAATGATTTTTGGTGTTAAAATGTCAAGAAAAATAGTTTAAGGACCAAACCGGGAAATATTCAAATAAAAGGGTTGAAAATGTAAATTTTACAAATAATGAGGGGCTGAAAACAGAAATATTTCAAGGCTGATTCAATATGTACAATGTGATCAAATAATGACACCTCAACTACCAACGAAATACAACTCATTACAATACCAAAAGTCGTTGTTAAACGAATTGGCTCGGTCTCGAGCCAATGAAAATCCACAACTACTAACTCTTTGATACATACAAATAACGATTGGTAATACACATACATACGAGTGTGCACAGACGTCTACGCACCATCTTTGGGCCCCAAAAGTGTAAAATCTTGTTTGTTGGGCCTAGCTAGCCCAATGACCTGATCTTAAGGCCCGAAGACATTTTTTTCTACGAAGTGTTGAGTTTTACCGACTTGGCACAACGTAGGGTGACTTTCAATGGCTTGTATCATTGGACCCCAAGGGCCATGGTATTGCTAGAAAAGTCTACACATTTTACGAGGCGGGTCGGGGACCCCTCGCACACATTTTTCCCCAGCCGGTTAATAGAGTTACCGGGGTCTTCGTGACCTCTTTCTCTTCGGATGTGGGACCACTCATAGTCCGGGCGATTGGATAACGTGATTAGTACTGACGACGCCTTCGGGATTCGTTGGTATATCTATAAACCGGGCATTTGTGTAATGCGGGTTTGTAGTAAATAATCAATGCTCGAGAACCTTCCAACGTCGCTTGGGACCGATACTACTATTTTTGTAATGGTTTCAACGCAACTCAATGGATTTCAAAAGAACTAGGGGAACATCGGGTTTCCCTAGGGTTTTTATCACATACAGATTTTAAACGCATACATCTTAAATGAACAACTTATTTTGCAAGTATAGAAACAAACAAGCATACCTATGGATCTTCACAAACGTTTTTGAAAGCTTTTCTTTTCAGAAAATATCGGATTTTCTGGTGGTTTTTCAAACAATATAAACATTCGATTTCAAACACTACTTATGAACTCACCAACATTTCATATGTTGACGTTTTTCAAAATACTTGTATTCTCAGGAAACCAGTGAGTCAAGGGAAATCATGCTCAGTGACGGTTGCAGTTTATTTTTGAATGAACCAAACAATATTAATTTTTGGAAATGTAATATCTCAAACAATGTATGACATGTAAACACTACTGGTTGTATTATGTTGATGAATGGTGACGAATGTTGTTTGTTTCATATATATTCAATGTTATGGTATTCAATTGAGTCACGACAGCCCCCGGACGTTTCCGCCGTCTGGTTCGGGGGTGTGACAGGACCGCCTCAACCCAACCAAACACAATCAACACATAGATATCAAAAGCTAGCTAGCATGTGTAAACAGTCAACAGGTCTAACAAATCACTAACCATTACACCATCCTAACTACCAGGATATAGATCTAACAGATCACTAATCATAACATCATCCTATATCCAGGATAAAGATCTAACAAATCAATGAGCATAGCACCATCCTGTCTAATCATAACCTTCAAAATGTCTGGTCCACCCTCCCGGGCCTTCAGCCTGTCTGAACCGTTCTCTGGGCCTTCGACCTAATTGGTATGCCCTAATGGGTCTGCAGTCTATCTGGTCCACCCTAAGTCTGTTGGCCTTCAGCACAAAGCAGGACCGCCTCAACCCAACCAAACACAATCAACACATAGATATCAAAAGCTAGCTAGCATGTGTAAACAGTCAACAGGTCTAACAAATCACTAACCATTACACCATCCTAACTACCAGGATACAGATCTAACAGATCACTGATCATAACATCATCCTATATCCAGGATAAAGATCTAACAAATCAATGAGCATAGCACCATCCTATCTACCAGAATACAAAACTAACAGATCAATGAGCCATTAGCCTGAATGGACCGCCTCGTAGGGCCTACAGCCTATCCGTACCGCTCCTGAGCCTTCGACACGTCTGGACCGCCTCATAGGGCCTACAGCCTATCTGGACCACTTGTCGGGCCTTCAGTCTGACTGGTCCGCCTCGCAAGGCCTTCAGTCTATTCGGGCCACCCTGGTTCTGTTGGCCTTTAGCACAAAGCAGGATCATCTCAACCCAAACATACACATACATATGTCGACATACTCACAACACATAATCAATCAACAACCAAGCACAAAACATACATATCATAACAACATAACAACATACTCAATACCAGAGCACAAATCTAATAGATCACTACAGCATAACAGCATACTCAATACCAGAACACAGATCTGATAGATCACTACAGCATAACAACATACTAAATATCAACAATCCAAGGAATGCATAACCGTACATACTCAGAGGTGAGATAGTCGCCCGGATAGTTGATCATACTCTAAAGCCACAACCAAACAAGGAACATGTAAGAGAGCTTAGATCAAGAGTCCTCAGTATATCCTACATGACTATATACAATCCCTAGATCATCCATCTACGAGCATATAATCAATACTAGTGGGTCGGCATTGGTGCCTTCGACCCACGGTTACAATGAGGCGAAACTTACATCGATGTGCGTACATAAACCACTATAGTAATGAAGGGCTATACCAGCTTCAACTTACTTCCAAACACCTACAAGAAGATACTTGAGTCAATACCCGATCATAGGTCATAGTCACTTGCAACAGTGACCACATCACATGAAATGACGCTTAGGGTTTCACACGAAATGACGATTAGTGTAACTCCCCAATTCACAGGTATTGATTTTTGGTTATAAGATTTTCTTGATTTCAAGGTCTACTCGACGAGTTTGTTTCCCTGACTCGTCGAGTAGCAGTGGGTTGGTCCACATGTTTAAGTGACCTACTCGACGAGTCCAAGAAAGGACTCGACGAGTAGGAGCTGGATGATGAAACCCTAATTTCCGGGGATTTTCACCCTATTTAAAGGATCATTGGCCTCTTCAACCTCCCCTTATAGCCTCTTGATATTCCATAAACCCTAATTCGTGTGAGAGTGCTCCATTTGTGTGTTCAAGCTTTGGAATAGGATTTTTGGTGAGAAAATCTTGGAGAACAAATTACTATAAGCAAGGAACGTGTGAGAATCAGAAATCTACCTCAGTTGGCATCCTTTGGAAGGTATTAAGCCGTCATCTTGACCTCATTTCATTCTAGATCTCATTTGGGTGGATTTTAAGGCTTTTCTAGCATATTAGGAGGCCTTTCTTGTGTTTGAGCTAAGATCTGAAGTTTCAACTTCAGATCTGAACTCCCTTGGGTCTCTAAGTCCATAAATCTTCCAGCTTTTGCAAGGATAAGACTCTCCTAAGGTGTAAAACTCCATTGCAAGCTTGTATTAGTCATTTAGAGTCTCTAGAGCCTTGCATGCACGTAAATTTTGCAACTTTACATGATAACCATGCCTTGGGGATTTGGATCTGCAATATGGAACCTTAGCATGGATTAAAAAGAATCTCTTTGGATGAAGGACTGAAGGGACTCGGTGAGTTGCATGGTCAACTCGACGAGTCTGATGAAGATTGTTGTAGACTCGGCGAGTCGGTAGAATGACTTGGCGAGTCAACTAGGGTTTTCCCAACCTTTGGATACACGTGAATTTGGCGAGTTGTAAGGGAAACTCGTCGAGTTGGCTAAGGAGTTCACGACCACAAACACTAGGAACTCGACGAGTTACTCAAGTGACTCGCCGAGTTGACGAGTTATGCAAGGAACTTGGCGAGTGGCTGGTTGTACTCGACGAGTTCAGGTCAACATGGACTGTTGACATTGACAATTGACTTTGACTTTGACCAAGGGTTGACTATTGGACTTCTGGGGCATTTTGGGAATTTATGAACATCGTTGTGTGGCGAATATAGTTGGTGGAGCTTGTGGAGGTGATCCGAGAGTTTGAGCTTATTTTTCGAGTTGACAGTTGCGAGGTGAGTTATCCTTACTGTACTCAAGGGTCTAAGGCACCAAGGTCGGCCCTTTGTTTGGTTATTGGAATTATTACTGTTGTGATATGTTAGCTCGATATCCTGGTGGATAGGATGGTTATATGCTAGTATGATCTGTTAGACCGGTATCCTGGTAGATCGGATGTGGTTATGCTTAGTGACCTATAGTTGGTCTGACTGTCTGCATGCTAGTTGTTATATCAATTAGGTAGTCCCGTAGGACTACCTGTAGTATTATGTGATTATCTGTATGTGCATTAGTTGTGTTATATGTCGACATATTATGTAGTATGGGTTAAGGTGAAACTGCTTCGTGCGGTAACCAACAAACCCGGGAGCATTCCAGATACGAGTTGAGGGAGACTCGTACTGTGGGCTCAATGGCAATCCGGATGTGAGTTGTGGGCCCGAAAGCGTCTGTAAAGTTGTGGACCCAATATATGTTGTTATTTGTATATGTGTTATATGCAGTGTATCGGTATTTTGAGGGAACTCACTAAGCTATCAGGCTTACAGTTTCAGTTTATTGTTTCAGGTACATCAGGGGATCGCGGCAAGACGAAGGCATGATCGTACAACTCCTCATGTTTTGTTTATATTTCTGGGAAAAATCTGATATAGACTATTTTGAAAATAAACATGTAGTAATTGTTGGTTTTTAATGTTTTGAAAAGTTTTAAATTGGCTTGCATTTTTTTTGGGTGTTACAAGTTGGTATCAGAGCCTTAGTTTGAGTGAATTGGAGGAGCACTCGTGTGGCTCCAGTCTCAAATCAAGGAAAAGATTTTTAAAATGATTTTCAAATGGTTTTCAAAATAAGTAAAGGAGGATACAGGGTGTATGATTAGCCATAGCCAGTAAGTAGACCCCAAAATACCAAACGATTATTTGATATTGTGATATGTTAGAACAACATGCTAGTACTAGGCTAGGATCTTCAGGAATTGCATGATAGAATTGTCTGATTTCATGATGCCTACTAGCCTAGGGTTTCCTTATATGAGATTGGCATCATTACTGTAGTTACTTGTGTATGTACCACGACTGTACATAATTAAGATCTTATAGCCTAAGAATGCTTGATTCGACCTTATGTTTTTTTCTAGTCGATTAGGGGCTTAGGGTAGGATCAGATATTCAAAAGTCTATAGGGTCCAACGTTATGTATGGCTAGCATACGCTAGTGCTGCAGGGTTAGTGGAAGTTTCCTGGATGAGTGGTTTGTGTGAGGCCGGTAGGTCAGTTGTGAGACAGTTAGCCTTCCTCTAGGGGTGAGGTTGAGTGACCCCCAGGTGCATGTGTATTGTTAGGGTGTTGTGGTTGATGGGTTTTTTTACAAACAATCCTATGTGTGCAAGCAACCCTAGATATGGATCTATGTTTTCACTATTAGTTATACAACATTATGAACACAAAAGAAACCTATCATGCTCCTAGGTAATTTCGAAAAAACACAATGGAGAATGGAATACATACCTCTTGTTGTTATGATGTAATACCAACTTGTATCTTGAATCTTATTGTCTTTGAAAGCAGGTACCACAAGTGTAGTACCTCTAATTGATCACAAACACCAAGAGCAAATGGAGAGGCAAGGGAGAAAGAGAGGGGAGGTATGAAATTCGGCTCTAGGAACCCTAGGTATCAAGTGGCCGAATTTCTTATGCCAAGGGGTCTTTATATAGGTGCAGGAATTAGGGTTTTAGTCCTTGTCCTTATCCGATTGCTTGCCCACCAAGCAGTCCAAATGATAACCCTAGAAACCTTATCATGGACGAATTGTAAGGCCTCATCCCCTTGAATTCGTCCACCATATCGTATAGGGCATCCTTTGCCCTACTTTGCAACTATCACATAATTATCAATCACCTTAGTTCAGTTAACTTCTTTTGGTCACAAAATTAATTCTTAATTAATTATTGACCGATGTTAACTAAATAAATATGATTTCTCTTTTAATATGTTATTCTTATAATATATTAATAAACCACAATAGCCTCTTGTAACGCCCCGATTCTGGTATGTTATTTTAATGTTATTCTTCTTCGAGTTTCAAGAGGGACTCGACGAGTCAGTAGCCCAACTCGTCGAGTAGAGACAGGATTTCGAGCACGTGTAAGTGGGCGACTCGACGAGTCCAAATCCGGGACTCAATGAGTCCATCAGTCTGGATAAAACCCTAAATCCCCGGGTTTGTACCCTATTTAAACAACTCTTTGGGCATTCAGTAGCCTCCCTCACCCACAGAAAAGCCTCATACGAAAACCCTAGCCACCCTTATCATTTTGGTGTAATTTTCTCACTTTGTGAAATTATGGTTCATTTGTGGAATAGAAGAAGATAAGAGAAGAGGAGGAATCAAGGGAGAAGCAAGTAGATCCGAGTTTTTGTGGCATCACAGTCTTCTTTGAGGTATCAAGCTCAAACCTTTGGCATTCCTCAATTAGATCTCTTGTTTGGCTTGTTTTTATCATTTTTGGCTTGGTAATAGTATTGAAGGCATGTGTTGTCGAATAGCCTTCAGATCAATCTATGTTTGAGCTCCAGAAGCTTAGATCTTCTGCCTTTATGGAACCCTTTTTGCATGAACACCCTAGATCTACTCTTTTAGTGCATTTTGATCCTTTAAACCTGCATTGATGCCTATATACACGTAAAGTTGGAAACTTTACGTGTTAATCAAGCTTTAGGAACCCAGATCTATAAGTTGTATGCAATGGATTTGAGCAGAATTAACGGAGTAGTGTTTGCATGCAACCGACTCGGCGAGTTGTTCTTCAGACTCGGCGAGTCGAGTCACGAGTCCCCGATTTCTTCCCCTTTTATGTGTTACGTCGAGTGGAACCAATGAGTTATAGGTGGACTCAGTGAGTCGGAGATCGGACTCATTCATGGAGGGACTCAGCGAGTCAATGCCCTGACTCGGCGAGTCCAAGGCAATCTTCATACCTCAAGAACAGACTCGACGAGTTGTTCATACAACTTGGCGAGTCACAGCCAGAGTGTGCATGTGATGAAGAAGAGCTCGACGAGTTGTTCATACAACTTGTCGAGTCGGATGCAGATTTACTAAGTGTTAGTATCGAAGAGGAACTCGTCGAGTCTATGCCAAACTCGACGAGTAGTAGCGAGCAGAAGTGAGAAGTGAGAATAGGGACTCGACGAGTTGGCGGCCCAACTCGAGGATTCAGGTCAACTGCATGTTGACTTTGACTATGGGTAAAATAGTCATTTTACCCTAAGTATAGTTATCAATAATTGATTGAGTGTACTTATGGAAATTGTAGCCAGGGAGATACTGGAGCAGCAACAGACAATTTCCCGAGCAGTTCATTCAGCAGCCAGATTACGAGGTGAGTTTCCTTCCAGTAGGAACGGGTCTACGGCCACAATTTCGGCCCGTTTAGTTAGTAGTCAGTTTCGGACTTCGGTCCGATGTAGTAGTTCAGGGTGCTTGATGTCTTTGTGATTCAAGCATGTGTATGTGTTATGTGTTTCGGACTTCAGTCCGATGTAGTATGCAGTATATGTTTTTATACTAGTTGATATGTGTTTATGTTATGCTATGTTCAGTCAGTTCCGAATTTCGGTCCGATGCAGGGGACAAGGTCCCAGTCAGTTCCGGACTTCGGTCTGATGCAGTTAGTTCCGGACTTCGGTCTGATGCAGGGGACAAGGTCCCGGTCAGTTCCAGACTTCGGTCCGATGCAGAGGACAAGGCCCTGGTTAGTTCTGGACTTCGGTCTGATGCAGTGGGCAAAGCCCAGTATGTGCTTTATATGTTATTCTATGGTATGTGGTAGTCTGGGGGGAGCTCACTAAACTTCGTGCTTACGGTTTTTAGTTTTGGTTTCAGGTACTTCCGCAAACAAAGGGAAGAGCTCGGGATGATGGCATAGCACACACCACAGCTTCCGTTTTTATTACTGGGAGATTGTCCGGTTTCCTTAGATGTGATTTGATACAGTTTGATACAGTTTTTATCATGATACTTGTTTTTGGTTTGAGATATTGACGTATGGTTGTTATGAGATAACTTTAAGTATATGATTTTTAGTAGTGTTAAAACGAAATTTTTTGGGTCGTATTTTGGGATGTTACACCTCTTTCTCTATTATATCTCCAGTCAAGTTGCTTTGGTGAAGGCAACCCAAAAGGACCATGCACAATCGGGTCAAGCACTTACCAAATATGGTCACGGGCTTAGACACTAATCCAACAATCTCAAACTTGGATAAGTCTAGTAACTATAAATGCAAGTAGAATTCGATTAGCAATCGTAGCTCTCAAAGACGTCTCGAACTCTGATCTTATCAGCAACCTGTCCTTTAGATAAGGGATCATATATTCCTCCATTCTAGATATCATATATACATGAGACATGGATTATAATCATTCTCTCAGTCTATGTGTTGTTTCCCGATTTCCGATTTATGACGACTGACAACAGACTACAATTGAATACATCAACTTAGTCTCGGCCTGGCCAAGCGCTTAGGGTGTCATCACTAAATCATCGAGGGGGCCCACAGATATCGCTTTTATCCCACTTTGGGTAAAAGGAACGGATAAACTTTGACTCGAATGCTCGCTTGTACCTACTCATCAAATCACACACAACAATATGTTTTATAACACCAAGTTACTGGTGCGTTTACATATTATCAATGTGCAACCGACTTGCAGAATGCAACTCACACATCTCGGTTTCAAGAATATAAGATATTGTCATCTCACCAATCACTCGTGATAAAATCCATGAAGCGATCCAGGTGAGCATGGGTTTAATCCAATACTCTAATCTTATAGCAGCGCTCATGAACTCTGCAACAAACTTGTGCTATGTCTAAACACTTTAGACAATCTACAGACGGATTCATGACAATCTTCTTTCATACCTACTTCCAAAGTATGAGCGACTGTGGAGGGTTTGAATAATCTTATTATTCGGGAAGTCAAAACATGCAAAGTGAAACGCAAGAATAATACTAATCTTATATGGCCCCAAACTGTCACATAATTACAGTTCAATCCCCTTAGTTCAGTTAACTTATTTTGGTCACAAAATTAATTCTTAATTGATTCTTGACCAATGTTAACTAAATAAATATGATTTCTCTTTTAATATATTATTCTTATTATATATTAATAAACCACAATAGCCTCTTTCTCTATTATATCTCCAGACAAGTTGCTTTGGTAAAGGCAACCCAAAAGGACCATGTACAATCGGGTCAAGTACTTACCAAATATGGTTACGGGCTTAGACACTAATCCAACAGTCTCCCACTTGGATAAGTCTAGTAACCATAAATGCAAGTAGAATCCGATTAGCAATCTTAGCTCTCAATGACGCCGTCGAACTCTGATCTTATCAGCAACCTGTCCATTAGATAAGGATCATATATTCCTCCGTTCTAGATATCATATATACATGAGACATGGATTATAATCCTTCTCTCAGTCTATGTGTTGTTTCCCGATTTCCGATTTATGATGACTAACAACATACTACAATTGAACACATCAACTTAGTCTCGGCTTGGCCAAGCGCTTAGGGTGTCATCACTATATCATCGAGGGGCCCACATATATTGCTTTTACCCTACTTTGGGTGAAAGGAACGGATAAACTTCGAATCGAATGCTCGCTTATACCTACTCATCAAATCACACAAAACAATATGTTTTATAACACCAAGTTACTGGTGCATTTACATATTATCAATGTGCAACCGACTTGCAGAATGCAACTCACACATCTTGGTTTCAAGAATATAAGATATTATCGTCTCACCAATCACTCGTGATAATATCCATGAAGCGATCCAAGTGAACGTGGGTTTAATCCAATACTCTAATCTTATAGGAGCACTCATGAACTCTGCAGCAAACTTGTGCTATGTCTAAACGCTTTAGACAATCGAGAGACGAATTCATGACAATCTTCTTTCATACCGACTTCCAAAGTATGAGCGACTGTGGAGGGTTTGAATAATCTTATTATTCGGGAAGTCAAAACATGCAAAGTGAAATACAAGAATAATACTAATCTTATATGGCCCCAAACTTTTGAGTATAAATAAAACACCTTTTATTTAATCACCATATTGATTACTCATTATTTTTTGTTTCTGGTAATCAGCTTCTTACTTGAATTATAACAACAGTTGTCCCATGCACCAAGCATGCACACTATGTTTACCTATGGTCTTTACTTTGTGAAATAGATCAAGTAAACACATTTCCAATGATGCTCATTTCACAATTCCTAAACCTAATCAATTAGTGTAAGAATACAAAATCCTCGCCACTACTAAAATATGTTAGATCCTAACATTTTATGCAACGGTCCTTTCGTAATATCACAACGCCGAAGTCACCAAGACTTTGCCAATGAAATTACAAAGTGCTCTATTGGATATTGTTACAAGACAATTCCATAGTCATGAAGTCTCACATTCAAAGTACATTCCTTTGAACACCCTTCTTGCATAGAAGTTTCTAATCTAGACATAGATTCTTAACGTCCTACTCCCAATAAGGAAACATTTCCATATTTGCCATATGACAACTCATTCTAAATATAATCTTATATATTCATAATAATGTCAATATGGTCCATCCATGACTATACTTCCAATTGTCCGCAAGCGACCAATCCTTGGCGAACCTTAGATTGTTCTTGACAGTTGTTTAATTATTTTAGTCAAATCCGATTTTCCCTTTAAATGCCCTATGCATTTGGAAAATTTTAGAATGGTCGAATATTATAGCATATGCAATCGATCCTATATCCGAAGCGTATGAGATACGATTCATAACGAAAAACGTGATACTTTACCATTTTCTTGCTATAATATTTCCATAATATTTCTATTTGTCGTGTTCTCAAAATTCAAACTATGAAGAGGGATATCGTAATCATAATGGAGCTTTGAGAATGCAATTAATAAATATATCCATGACTAAATTCAATTAAAATTTCTCGATCTAAGCTTTTAGATTTGAAACGAAGTATAACATTCTCTCCTTTAACTATAGCAAAACAACTTTTCGACCCCTGCAACTTTGCAAAGTGAAACTTTTGTTTTTCTATAATTAATATTGCCAACTTGCAACACTTAAAATAATAATCATGCTCTCACTAACATGATGATTATATACATTCCATCATAACATTTATGCTCCTACTAGCTTTGACACGTATCAGAAAACAGTTGGAGTTCTAGAAGACAATACTTATTGACTTCCAATGTTCCTATTTCCAATACGATGTGCTTCGATAAGCCTTTATCTAAGCTTCTCAAACTCATACACCTTTCCTTAGACAGCTCGCATGTGTGTCTATTCAAAACTTATATTACTAAGTCCCAAATGTTCAAACTAATCGCTAAATCTCACAATTTGAACTATGAAGAGGGATGTCGTAATCATAATCGAATTTGAGAATGCAATTTACATAATCACTATCTCCTTAAAATCTCTCTTAGTGAAAGCATTTCCTCACAATCATTTTCATGAAGGAGAGAAACCTTATGACACTTAGATTTTATGGTGTATGTGTTCATATCCATGTGAATTTGTCATAACCATAATCATAAGATAATGTTTGTGACAAATCCAAACCTTTATGGATAGAGCTTGTTCATACTTAATTTCTTGCCATCAAGGGTCCCACCATTGCTTCCAAGTTATTTAGCAGCTCACGTATACCAGTGAATGTACTTTCATTGAACAAGGTGCTTGCCTTATGCAGTCTGTTGAGAACTCGTAGAACTCATATGCATAATCAACTCAAATGGATTGGCACAAAAACAAGAACACGTCAACACGATAGGTTAGAAACCTCAAGTCGTGTGCTAGCGTTTAATAATAGGTTTACTCTCGATTAGTTCTTGAAACTTTTCAAGATATTTAGACTCCCACTAACCTCTTGACATATTAGATTCTCTTATCAAGAAACATTTCTTGACAAAACAAATATTCAAGAGTTAGTGTGTGTCTATATCAAGACAAAAAAAAACTTACACGCAAATTGGTACTAGTCGGTCTTTGTCTTATTCAAGACATCACAACTTACTAAAATGTGCAAGTGTAAGAACATTCCTACTTAAGATTATGTCACTCAAGTAACAATCTTGGAGTATGACTCTAAGACTTGATTTTGGAACGAAGTACGATACATCTTATTGACTTAACCACTACTACAATTCTCGTTTCCTCTTCTTTGCCAGACTAGTGCACTAAGGTCTCCTTAGAGGACGAATTGTAATATGTTCCCTACGATTACCAAGATGATCATAAAACACGGTACAAAAGTACTCTCCCTTCTTAGATTGGAGAAACTTTTTATCTTTCTGCCTTCAATGATTCTACTTATTCGGTCTGCCATTCATTAAAACTTTTCAATGATTCAGAATTACACTTAATCTTGTAAGTATAACCACCTTTACTAGACTTTTAGTAAATCATGACGAATAAACTTATTATTCTTTGTGGTGGACTTGACTGGTGCACAACATTGTGTACTAGTTCTCCTAGTCCTTCACTCGAATCTTTATCAAGGAATTAGTCTTAATTTTCCAAATATGCAGGTTCTCATTCATCATACAATACAAGTTGTATGATTCCAAGTTTCTGTCCAATTGAAACTCGGGCGACAAGAATCTTTCCTTATTTGGTAAATTCTCGACATTTTCACAAATAACATAACTAAGAATCACATCCATTTCAACATCGCTAAAACTAGAAATACAAGAACGTCAATTTTCATTCATGCCATTGCAAGGAAATATATAAATAAGACAAAACCAAATTTTATTTTATTTATAAAAGGTGCGGAAAAACTTGTCCTTACAATGCAATTCAAATGAAAAACTACGCTATTACATATTCCTAAGCAATCTATCATAACTCTAAAGTAGCAGCTCCAAAAATACAATCATCGAATTATGCGATCGAAATCCACTTCTTCGTGATCAGACTCAGCTCATTTCTTCCTTTAAGCTTCCTCTCTTTTCTTCGATCCTACAAAACACCAAATGTAATCTTATCACATCGTGTATTAAGAATCAAAAATAGGAACTTATAGAGTTAGTTAATGGATTTTACCTGAAGTAGATCCATACATCTTGACTCTCCCGTCTCTTATATCTCTCAGGTAGACATGACAACTTCATCTCCAATGCCCCTTCTCTTGGCAATAAAAGCAAACTGACTCTTTTGGAACAGCACACGAAACTACCTCAGACTTTGCCTTTCTCGTGTGATCAGACTTTTCGACCATGGCATGCCTTTCATTGCCATTGCCTATGTCCATGGAGATTTTGAAGGCAGATCCACCAATCAACTTTGCTTCTCTAGTGCGCTAAATCATTGTTGATTCAGCAGCAACAAGCAAATAGGTGAGATCGATGAGGGTCACGTCGTGGTCTATCATATAGTACTCTCTTACGAACTCACTATACGAGTCAGGAAGCGATTGGAAAACCCAGTCAACAACCAGCTTCTCATAGACAACGACTCCCAACATTATTAACCTATCAATGTGTGACTTCATCTTTAAGACGTGTGCAGACACTGACTTTCCTTCTTCATGTTTACTTGCCAAAAGGTCTTGAGTGAGCTTGAACTTTTCAAGCCTTTGAACTTATGGGTTAGAGAGAACAATAGGAGGAGGTGGAGGAAGTGAAGCATGATCTCTTGTTCCTCGATCGAATTGTGGAATATCATCTTCATGTGGAAAGCTTGTTCCAAGGTATTTGGGAAGACTATGGTTGTCATACTTTGACATCTACAAAACAGGAGAAAATTCAAGTTAGTTGGTTGATTGAGTCCTTAATAAAACACCCAGATGAGATATTAAGGCTAGGACCCAACACAATGTTTTACAACTTGGAAGAGGGATGTTGTAATCCAAATTGCAGAACATTTGAAGGTAAGTGAATGACGATTCACTAATTTTCACCCACGAAAAACGAAAAAGAGATTAAGTTTTAAATGTATTGAAAACTCCTAGATCCTATGAGATTCATTGAACTTTTCAATGGCATGTTTAAATCTCGATATGCCCCTCGATTTGTGACTGGGATGCCGAGGGTCACAAAACAGGGTGTGAATAACCATACAAACATACATGGTGTGTAACACCCAAGATCAGAAAGGCCATGAAAGGAAAGAAAACCCTAAGTCAAAGGGTCAACTCGTCGAGTCCGGGGAGGAACTCAACGAGTCGGAGCGTAATCCGTGTCGCGGCTTAAGTGACCGACTCGACGAGTCGGGGAGATTGACTCGGCGAGTCTGGTCTGGGTTGGGAAAGCCCTAATTCTGGGACTTGTACCGTATTTAAGCATCTCATTCTCCTCATATCAGCCTCATTTGTAGCCCTATTCTCCATAAGCTATTCCACAAAACCCTAGTGATCTCTTTGAGTGTGTGATCCATTGTTGAAGAGTTGGAGTGTTCTTGAAGCCTAGAAGGAGAAGAAGGAGTTGAGGGTTCAAGAGGAAGGTTGAGGATCCAGAAGATTCATCTCTTTAGCTGCTCATTTTGGTAACCAAGTTCCTTCCTTGCCTTGTTATTTGTTGGATCTTTTCATGTCCCTCTTTATGAGATTTTTGACCAAGTAAGATACATTTCGGGTTTGGACGTCCCCAAGCTGAATCCCTTCAGCTCCAGGTGTGTCTTGGCCTAGAGAGTCATAAAGTGTCAGTCTTGAGAGTGTAGGTGATGCATGGTTGTCTTAAACCCTAGTTTGTGATGTGTTTAGCCTAGATCTCATTAGCTACACGTAAAGGTTGCAACTTTAAGTGAGGAATGGACTTTGGGAGAGTGGATCTACAGTTTGGAGTCCCTGCATGACTCTAAAAGCCTCTGAATGTATGAAGGACTGAATAGACTCGGCGAGTCCTTCGAGTGGACTCGGCGAGTAGTACGAAGATTAAGAGGAACTCGACGAGTTGGATGAACAACTCGGCGAGTCTGTTGAAGATTGCCTTGGACTCGGTGAGTCTGTTCTTGGACTCGTCAAGTCGCGAAATCCCAAACCCTTCGAGTTAAGACTCAAATCAGTGAGTCGAGTGGAGACTCAGTGAGTTGGACAGGAAAGGACTCGGAAATCGGTGGACTCGGCGAGTCAGGGGATGACTCGGCGAGTCGAGTCGCGAATGAAAGGATTCTGAGCCTAGGAACTCAGCGAGTCAGTAGGCAAAATCGGCGAGTAGGGTTGAACTGGAAGGTTAACCTTGACCAGGACTTTGACTTTGACCATAGTTGACTTGGTTGACTTTTGAGAGGTCAGTTAGACTAAGTGTTATATTGATATTGATAGCTCGAGGAGCTAGTGGAGCAGCAGTTTAGAGAGTTGTCGGGCAATAGCTAGAGGGGTTATCAGCAAGTTCAGCAAGTGCAGGTGAGTTTCCCTTTTATGTGGGTGGGTCTACGGCCATAGTGTCAGCCCATGTAGTTATGAGTAGGAAGACCCGGGGGTTAGCCCTAGGCATTAATTGTCAGTATGATATTTGGGACCAAGGTCCATTGATAGCGGGCAGGTGCCCAAAGGAATGGTTCGCATGATAGATTATACTTGTTGTCTGTGTGATACATGTATGTGCTGTTGGAATAGTGTCTAAGGCTGTAGCTATATTTGGCAAGTATTTGACCCGGTTGTGCATGATCCTTTTGGGTTGCCTTCACCATAGCAACTTGACAGGATGATTTATAATTAGAGAAGTAATATTATTAATATATTATGAGAATAATATAAGGAATAATAATACTGTTATTTGATTAATATAAGTCATAAATTAATTAGGAATTAATTTGATGACTTAAAGAGATTAATTAAATAAAGGGGCATAAACTGTCAATTGTATGATAGTTGTATTTTGGGCTGTGATTCCTTATGAATAAGAGGGTGGACGATTTTAGGGTTTGGAAGAGCCTAGAAATCATCCAAGGCTTATCAATAAGGATATTAGATTGCTTAGGGCCTAAGTTACCCAATTAGGGTTTTAAGGGTGAAACCCTAGGAAGCTCACTAGTATAAATAGACCCATAGGGTTGAGGAAATCGGCACCCTTGGTATTGGAGTAACCCTGGCCGATTTCTCACCCTCCTCTCTCTCTCTCTCTCTCTCTCTATTATCATCCTCTTGCTACTTGGTGTTTTTAAGCCATTAGAGGAGTGACAATTGTGACTCTAAGCTCCAAGGACAAGAAGATGCAAGTAAGCAGTTCAAGGTAATCCATCAGATCTGATTTCATGTGTTATAATTTGAATGTTTTCATTAGATCTATCAATCAAAGTCTTGGATACATTGCATGTTCAGTTAGAGGAACCTAGATCCAAGCATTAGGGTTTGTATGTACACATAGGAATGTTCTTATGGCTCAAACCCATCATGTGCCTGGTAGGGAGGTGAGTGTGGGCGAGGTCCCGTATCTCACCAACAGCAGAGTATGGACGGTGTTCCATATCTCATTAGTAGTAGATTAGGGGCAAGGCCCAGATTAGGGAAAGAGTGAGTGTGGGTCGGTCCCGTATCTCACTATCAGTAGGAGCGTGGACGGGGTTCCATGACTCATTAGTTGCAGGACATGGGCGAGGCCCAAGATAGGCGAGGCCTTAGAACAGGATTCAGTAGTATATGTTTAGTTTATGTGTTGTGATATGTTTATGTGTTAGTATATGTTGGCGGGCGAGGCCCAGTGACATGCGAGGCCTAAGTGAAACAGATCTGTATCCGAGCGAGGCTCGAAGCCAGGCGAGGCCTGGAGCGGCGGGGCCGTTGTAGCGGGCGAGGCCCGAGGTAGGGGCGAGGCCTAAAATAGAGGGACTGGCCCAGTATGTACAGTATGTGTTTATGCATGGTATGTGGTAGGTTGGGGGAACTCACTAAGCTTCGTGCTTACGGTTTTCAGTTTTGGTTTCAGGTACTTCCGGTAGCGGAGGGAAGAGCTCGGGGTGATCGCATGGCACACACCATAGATTAGACAGTCTGGGATGTTTTACTCTGATAATGAACATATGTTTTGGAAATTAAAACTATGAATTATGTTATGGTTTATGATATGTTTTTATGAATATGGTTTTAGTAATGATTTAAAGAAAAAAATTTGGTACGGATTTTTGGGTTGTTACAAGTTGGTATCAGATCCTTGGTTTGAGGGATTCGGACATACTCTCGGGTGTGTCTAAACTCAAACTAAGGGATTGGTATGAAAGTTTTCAAAATGCAGTTTTGTAAAAAGAGTTTTGAGAAAGGAAACAGTTTTAGAAAAGCAAAAATAATTTCGATAAGAGAAAGGGGTGTGGTGCATGCAATCAGCCGAGCTCAAGTAAGTACCCCAAAATACCCATACAAGTTTATGTACTCGGCGAGTAGGCCTCAACTCGGCGAGTCCATTGTGGTGCTTGGCGAGTTCAAGCGTCAGAAGGAGCTAGTTTCGGGATTTCTTGCTGTTTTTCTTATGGAAACTTGCCTTAATCTTCATGGGTCAATAAAATTCGATTTTAAACATATATGTGAGTATATCCTTGACCTAACAAAAGATATTTACCAATTAATTGAATAATAATTTCCTTATATGATATTAATTGATTATTTTAATTAAATTGGTGAATTGTTTTGCAAGAAACATTTGAATAAATCAAATATGGATAATTATGAGATTAAATGGTTAATTTCAATTATTTGTTATTTGATCCCTTATGTTTTGAAAAGTTTAAAAATTGTCCTCAAGTTTTGAAATTTATGGTTTGTGATTAAAAGTTTAATTTAGACAATTTAAATTTCAAACCCTAGAATTTTACAAGTTTAAAATTCAACCCTATACTAATATAATATTACAAGACTAACATATATATATATATATATATATATATATATATATATATGTATATGTATATGTATATGTATAATTAAAATGCTAGTCTTACCGTTAGTAGGCCTCATTCACGAAGCCGGTCTATAAGGTGGGTATAAGGTTGCTGCCTATAAAATGGCGTTTAATGGGTGTACACTCACACCCACCGCTTGCTTGATCGGTGGAGGGTCGTTAGCCGAACGGGTAGGATAGGGCAACCCTATCTCCTCATTAAAGTATAATGTTAAATACAAAGTAACTACATGTTTTTCAAATTCCCAATCCTAGTTACTTTAGGAAAAGTGAATTGATATAATCTCATGAAATTACACTTTGCACCCTTGCTAAGAAGTTAGTGGAGCGTGTGTGGTTTACCGTCACACTAGTTGGTTCTAAGAAAAGGTGGCAAAGGGTGATTCATTGTTTGCCATAGTTCGGTGGAGCGTGTGTGGTTTACCGGCACATCGAATAGGTGATTGTAACAATGAAGGCACCATGTAGATTTGCATGGTTATTCACACCCACTTTGCGATCCTCGGCATATCGAGATTTAAACATGCCATTGAAAAGTTCAATGAATCTCATCGAAACCTAGGAATTCTCAATACATTTAGAACTTAAGGTTATGTTTTCATGGTGGAGAATTAGTGAATCGTCATTCACTTACCTTCAAATTGTTTGCATGTTGGATTACGACATCCCTTTTCTAATGTGTAAATAATGTTGTTGGATCCTAGCCCTAATTTTTCATATTGGGTGATAATTAGGGATTCAATTCTAATCAAACTTTGTCCTTTCTATTTGTAGATGTCGAACGCGAACAACGCTGCTGCTAGCTCATTCACGCTAATGAGCCTTTGCCAAAAGGTGACTTTCGATGGAACGAACTTTAGTGAATGGATAAGATACATTCGCATGATTGCTCGCTATGAGGACAAGGAGTATGTCCTTGACGAGAAGCTCGAGAAGATCAATCCAAAAATCGCTACTCCGGCTGAAATGACTGCTTTTGAAACTCATGAACGTGATGTAATGAAGGTTCGTTGCATCATGATAGCCACAACGAACGCCGAATTCCAAAAGTCCTATGAGGACATGTATCCTTACGAGATGCACCAAGACTTATTGGAGAGATACCATCAAAACGCGAGGCAGGAACGTTACGAGATCTTCACTAACATGATCACCACTAAAATGGGACATGGAGATTCTCTAACCGTACACTTGCAAAAGATGCAAAGGTATGTCGATCGTCTTCGCAAGTTGAATGTCGACTTTGGGGAAGATTTGGCTATCGACATGGTACTTCATTCCTTGCCTTCGTGTCACAACCAATTTAGGATGACCTACCACATGAACAAGGAAGAGGTCACCCTAAGTAAACTCCAAGGTCTCCTAAGGGTTTCTGAGAGCAACCTCAAGGACAAGTCTATGGCACCCACTCCCAATCCACCCGCTGCTCCTGTTTTGGCCATTAGGCAAGGAAGAGGCAAAAAGAGGAAGGCTCCGTCTAAGAGCCACCGCAAGGGAAAGTCCCAAAATGGTTCCTCTTCTAGTGGGACCAAAGTTGATCCCACCAAGCCTAACCCTAACCCGAAGGAGGCAGAGTGCCACCACTGCCACAAAATAGGGCATTGGAAGAGAAGCTGCCCAGACTACCTGCAAGCCATAAGGGAAGGAAAGATCAAGCTGTCTTTCGCAGGTATATACACAATTAAATCTAATGATTCATCTCATGCTATTTCTTGGGGTCCTTGATACCGGTTGTGGTTACAACATTTGTTCTGAATTGCAGGGACTAAGAAGAAATAGGGACGTGGAGCATGGAAGAATAAATCTAATCATGGGGAACAGAAGATCGTCGCCTGTGACCAAGATTAGAGTGTATTCTTTAGTTCTTAGTAATAGATTAAGTTTAGATTTGAATAATTGTTTCTACTCGCCAGATATGGCAAGAAACATCATTTCATTTCATGGTTTGTTTAGACAAGGATTTAGATTTTCGTTTAATAATGAGAATGGTTCAATTTATGCTTATCTAAATGGTGTCTTATATTTTGAAGCAATACCGTGTAATGGAATTTATGAAACTGTTATGATTGTAGATAACCTAGGAAATGATGTTTTTTGCATAGATTCTTCTAATAGTATGGATAAAGCATGCTTGTGGCATTGTCGTCTTAGACATGTCAACAAGAAGCGCATAGCCCAACTCCAAAAGGATGGAGTGTTGGAGTCATTCGACCTTAGGGAAGATGAAATGTGCGAGTCTTGTTTGCTTGGAAAGATGACCAAGTCACCCTTCACTGGTACTTGTGAAAGGGGTGAGGGTTTATTGGATCTCATACATACCGATGTATGTGGACCCTTTAGATCCACCACAAAGGATGCAAACCGCTTCTATGTGACTTTCACCGATGATTATAGTAGATATGGGTATGTTTACTTAATCAAGCACAAATCTAAAACGTTTGAAAAGTTCAAAGAATTCAAACATGAAGTGGAGAATCAATTGGGCAGGAAAATCAAGATGCTTCGATCCGATCGAGGAGGAGAGTACCTAAGTCTTGAATTCCATGACTATCTCAAAGAATACAGAATAGTTTCGCAATTGACGCTACCTAAGACACCGCAGTTGAATGGTGTGGCAGAAAGGCGTAATCGAACCTTGTTGGACATGGTTCGTTCTATGATGAGTCGTGCTTCACTACCTATCTCATTCTGGGGGTATGCCTTAGAGACTGCCGCCCATATCCTTAACCGAGTCCCTACAAAGAAGGTTGCCAAAACACCTCACGAGATGTGGACATGGAAAGCTCCCTCGTTGGCACATATCAAGGTTTGGGGTTGCGAGGCTTTCATAAGACGAGATACTCACGACAAGCTCGAACCTCGTAATGAGCGATGTATTTTCATCGGCTACCTGCAGAAATCCTTTGGATATCTCTTCTACAGACCGAATGACAATGTAGTCTTCGTTGCGAGAAGAGGGGTTTTCCGAGAGCGAGAACTCATAAGCCAAGGAGACAGTGGGAGTCAGATCGAGCTTGAAGAGATTCAAGAATCAAGTGATGAAGGAACCTGTGAACTCCGAAATTTACATTCTAAACAAACCATATCAAGCCAATAGATGTAGAACAGTTACAGTGAAAACGCAGATTTGCGAGTATAAGTTTGGCAGTTTTCAGGATTTTTACACTTAAGGAGATATTAGGAGAGTGGATGCACTAGGGTTTTGTGCAACACTGAAATTCCAATACTCTAGGACATTAGAGTGAGTTCATTCCGAGAATAGAAATATTATCTGCCAAAAATCTCAGGACTATAAATAGAATTCTGAACCAAATTGGTTCATTAGTTGAATTCCAATTAGAGAAAAGCCAAATTCCCTCTCACGGATCTTCGGGTTTTATCCCAAATCGTGAGTATACTTCTCTAGTTTTGTTATAAGGCTTGTTTTATGCTTATTAACATAGATTGTATGTCAAATACATGAGATCCGGGAGTTTACCGCCCAAGAACGTTCTTGGGGAGTAAACTCCAAAATCAAGATTAAAGGCCACCTAGTCCCATTTCCTTGTTAGACAACTAGTTAAGGATAATATGTATGTACATTTGAGACTAGAAATCAATCAAGAACACCTAGTTTTAGGAGTTTACGGCCCAAGAGATTCTTGGACCGTAAACACCAATTTCAAGGGCTTAAATATGCCCTAATTAACCCAAAGGCTTAGGTTTCATTATAGACATGTACACTAATGTGTTTAGAACCTAGAAAACATAAGAAAGCTCAAGTGTTGAAGAGTTTACGGCCAAGAGTAGTTCTTGGGCCGTAAACTCCTATAAAGGGGTCAAAGGACACCCTAAATCCTTCCTTAAGCCAAGAGACAATTTGGACATGTACCTAAATGAGTTATGGACTAGTTAAAACAATTAGAACTCCATGAGTGAGGGAGTTTTGGCCCAAAAGGTTCCAGGGCCGTAAACTCCATAAAATGGTACCAAATGGTGCCATAAACTCTTCTAAAGCCAAGTACAAACGCCTAGAATTGTTCCTAGTTATTATAGAGACTTGAAAGCACCATAATCACCCTCCCAAGGGAGTTTACGGCCGTAAACTCCAAGGGAATATGGTCTATGGGCCGTAAACTCCCCAAAGGAGTCAATATGGTACCCAAAAACTTGTTTAAGCCTTGAAACAATTCCCCACTAGAGTTGTGATAATTCTAAGCTCCATTTAGGCCTTGGTTGAGAGTTTACGGCCAGGAGCTTACTCCCCTGGGCCGTAAACTCCAATGAATATGGTCATTTGACCATAAACTTCCATTAGGGGCATTGCACTCCTTTGTTGCAACCCATTAGCCTCCTAGCACTTGACCAAAAGTGTTTTCCCCGCGCTTAAATGTTATTACTTGTATAATTAGTGTTATAATCACTAATTATTTATATACATATGTTTTCATATGTAATTAGGATCATTGTGTGTGTCTAAGGCTTCACTTGACACCAAGCACTTGTCCGATCCTTCCGTACGATAACAGTCCGTTCAATTCCAGTCACTTACTGCAGGTGAGTTCATACCCCTTAACTAATGTTTTAAACTACTTTTAAATGTTTTATGGGGGGATACCAATAGAATCATGCTAGTTATTATATCAATCACATGCGATTAATAAGTAGAATTACGATAGTTATTATATCAATCACATGTGATTAATATACAACATTCAAAAGATTTGGCTACTCATTAGCCGTTTTACCAAACGGTTTCCTTCAAATGATTTTTATAAACATTTTATATGTTTTAAACTACTTATTACACTGTACATCTTACTCTGTACATTACCTTTCAAACTTATTTACAACTGTGTTTCAAACAAATGTTTCCTTATACTCAAAACTGTTTTATCATACTATTGCCTTCAAATTGTTTTATAGATTGACATCAAGTCGATCTTTTCTTAAAATAATATTTATGTTACAAATGTCTTACAAAACTTAGTTATGCTTTTATATTATTATAAATTGCATGCCTCTATATGTATAGTTATATAAGAAATGTTTAAAAGACTTAGGAAGGCTATCCACCCTATTTCCTTTTCGCGCTTGAGATGTGGTCTGGTGGGATATCGGGTACTCGTCCGAAGGTCGTTTAAATATTAGTTATATATCATATGTACATATATAGTCATAAAAGGTCCTTCCAGTTCATTCCATGCCCTTGGGTAGCAAGGGTATACATCCATGACCATACGTATCAGATAGATTACTAGTAAACTACCATATGGGTAGTTTAGGAAGATACTAGAACAATTACAAGGACGCGATATCATACAATGAGTCAGTTCATTCATGAGTCAATACTTTCTAGAACATTACTATACATTACATATACAACTATACTAGGACGAGAACATATACAACTATACTAGAACGATTACATTACTATACTTGCTAGGTAGAGAGCATGCACATTACAGCTAGGACAGTTCATTACATTACATATACTAGAATACGTTAATTACTGTGATTTAAATCGGAGCATGACTTAAATGACATGGCCCGAGTTGTAGCCAGAGTCTCTTGAAGGGAGAGCATGAGTTTGCGTATATATTCTATAATGGATTGACTATCCTACACCTTGCTGCTAGCTACAGCGGGACCTGCAGGTCTGCGGGTGCCAAACGTCATACATTAATTTCGACCATTCTTATGTCGATGTAACCAGTCTATAGTATGAGTTTGTGTATAGATCTATACTGGATTGACTATCCTCCACCTTACTGCTAGCTATAGTGGGATCTGCAGATCTGTGGGTGCCAAACGTCATTCCTTATTACGACCATTCTTATGTCGTTGTTACCAGTCGATAGTATGGTACAATTTATCACATAATTCCTTAGCCTAAAATCCGGTTTAAGGTAGTTAGTACGGTAGTAGTCCTTTTAGAGCTACGTTTTAGTACTACATTAATTTTCCCCATTACATATTTTTAGTGATAACCTCACTTAAACATTAATGTACAAACTATATTTTGTTAATAATAGTTACACTTGGGAAAATTACACACTCTTACAAGAAACGACCATTCAGAACAGTTAGGTCTTGGTAGAAGACACCTTCATATACTAGTAGGAATCATAGGGATTCTAGGGTTTTTCAAACACTTACAGTTCATATACACATTTCAATACTTACAATACATATACTTACAAATTCTTACATACAAATTAAGACACTAAATACTTATGATCTCACCAGCTTCAAAGCTGATACTCGCTTTCAAAATTACTTGTATCCTCAGGTCATCATAGTCAGGTACCGATGCAAGGAGAAAGGAAGATGGAGCTTGTTCAAAACTTATCTTTCATTTTGATTTATGCTTTAGTGTTTATCAAAATTTGACAGAACATATTTGTATAATAATTATATTATTAATGCAATGGATGATGTTGTTGCTTGTTTACTACTTTACATTGTTGTTGATATTATACATGACGTCCTCCGCCCAGAACGTTTCCGCCGTTCTTGGTTTTGGGGTGTGACAGATTGGTATCAGAGCATTGTTTATAGTGAATTAAGTATATCAACCCATAAAAGATATACTAACTATAAATACATAAGGGATTAAAAATACTCTGACCAAGAGTTTATACTTTGAAATAGTAAAATATTTAAGTAAGTATACGTGCTGCATTCATACTAAAATCAGTGTCACTAGGACCGTACAAAAGAATTACGATTGTTGGACAACACAAGTGGGCTTAGAGACATATGGTCAAAACTGGGAAGATATAGCCTGATCGCCTATATTATCCGAGGGTTGACAAGCATGTGCCTAAGTTTAATTGTGTGGTTGCAACAATGCTAAAATCTTACCAACCCTACCACAATGAGAACAATAGAACATAACATCAAAATTTAAAATACTATAGGAGTATTTGTTGTTACTATAAGTACTTTATACTTGAGAATTAAAACGGGATCTTCATTAATAAGTTGATAGTTGCTAAGTGGATACACTAAAGCCACATGTAATTAGGATGTTATAGACTTAGAATTTGTGGAAATTTTGCCTTACCCCTATTCTGTGTGAATTTGGAATTAAGGTCACTTATTCGAAGGTCTATCCTGTTTAGATTACACATAGCTGGTATGCACTTCACAAATAGCGATGTAACTAATGAAGGTTTTCTAAATAATTATCTAGATAGTTCGTCTAATAATTATCCTCTTACCCTAAATTCTTGCATAGAAAACATAGCTGGACTCCATCCCCTCAGCAACCAGTATCTTCCGAACGAAGTCATAGCTGGTTGGTTTGGAGAAGAACCAGAGAATGATCATCCTATCCCTTTGAATGATCACCATGATGAAGACCATTCTTATGATGCAAACTTCGAACCAAAGGTTGAGAACCTATCCCGAGCAGCTCCCTTTCCAATTCCTAACCCTCGTCCGACTTTTCATGGCCCGACCCCCTGAGTGAGTGGAATGCTTGGAAACATGGAGCCAAGGACAAGATCAGCCCATGCCTTTTAATGGCAACCGAAGCTTAGACGACTTGAGCAATGGGGGCTCAGCAGATAGAGTCTTGCCAATCTTGGTCCACAGAGTGGCCCGAAATGAGATTCAAGGCAGGACAACCCTACATCAGATTACAGAAATAGTCGCCTATTCTAGAATGCATACCCTCCACACCATTCATCTAGAAGATGCTCACGAGAGATCTAAGAGAAACCATGAAACCCTGCTGCAAGCACTGGCTGAATCACGAGCCGAAGTCATAGAACTCCGAGTACGCCAGATGGTGTGCGAAAGACACCTACCTGACATGGAACATCAATTGGCTGAACTAAGAGTTCACCAGAGGGATGACCGTCGCCAGTAGTAGACGCTTTACTTTATTTCCTTATAAAGAGAAATTGTATTTTTCTGTCTATGTCTGATGTGGCATTTTCTATGAAATTATCTTATACCGTAAGTACTTTAGTTAGGTCTTTATGCTGTCAGGAACTATCTTCTGTGGATATGATGTAAGACCTTTACAAGGTCATTTTCCAGAATCTTTACGTCATGAATATCCAAGATATTGACAGCCGGCTAACTTCTGTGTCATTCTTTATTCAAGTACTCTTATCATTCTCTCATTAGAGTCTATCTGAATCATGCTTTAGTCAAGTCATTGGACTATAAGATTTATATCCGGAGACATTTCCAAGTCTCTTTCAGTGGTTGGATCTTGTTATTCACCAACCCACGATACCTCAGCTCGAATGACAAAACATTTTGAGACCATTCTACGAACTTACTTCTACTCAGTACTAGGACTGCATCATAGGGATGTAGGTCAAACCTTCGCGAACATACTTTCATTCTGTACTAGGACTGCATCATAGGGATGTCGGTCAAACTTTCGAGAACATAGTCGTACTCTTTACATGAACAATCTAAGTACATCAGGATCAACCAGAATCACTCACAAAATCCTTATCTTTCGTGTTACAGAATCATGTCATCATCCAGAAGCAATCAGTCGAACAAGGAAACCTCCACTTTTACTATGGACGCCGCTACCTTTCAAACAGCAGTTACAGCTGCCGTAGTGGCTGCCGTAACCGCGGTCCTTGCGCACCGTAGCGCTATCAGCACAGTCAATACTACTGATGGGAATGAAGTTTCCAATCGCGATATCCATCCAGGAAGTCGCCAAACAGTAACAGTCACAGACTCGCAAAGCCAGAAAGCAGAGAACAAGAAACGAAAGCGTCAAGCCCGGAAGGAACACAAGAGATTCCAAAAACTGGCTATACAACAGCAGCAAGTGGAAACCCCTGCCGTTCCCGTACCGCGCATGCCATACGAGGGAAAACTCCCGAAGTGTGATAAGTGTAGTTTCCATCATCATGGGGCTTGCCATGAGATGCAATGTTGCAATTGCCTAAAAATAGGGCACCATGCTCGTAACTGTGGAGCACCGGCGCGACCCATCACTCAAGTCCCTTTCCTCAGGACTAACCCTGCACACCAGATTAGTTATAATGCCGAACGATTTAAGAAGCAATTTTCAAAGTGGAGTAACGAGGAAGGCACTCGTGTCCACATAACATTGGCTAAACACCGAAATCCCGTCACCAAAGCTAGTACTAGCCAGTCATGCCACCAATGCGGTGAGATAGGGCACTTCAAGAAAGATTGCCCGATAGCAAAGAACTCTGGCGCAGATGGGAGAATTCTCAGGATCACAGCTGCAGGAGAGCCTACTCCGGAACCACGTTAAATGTAATTTAGGCGTTTTGTTGTAACAGACTTATAAACTATCCATAACTAGTGCAACTAGAGTCTTACCTTTTTGCAAGATCCTGTATGTATAGGGATTCTCGTGCTGCGTATACTTGTCTTTTGTAGTATATCTTATTCGCAGCAATAGTCTTGTGGTAAATCTAAAGTACTGTAACTCTGTTCATGGTTGCACGGTTCTGTTTTGTCTGTAATCGTCTTATATTCGAATCTAATGTCTTTAACTTTCAGTATGATTCCGACATTATCATACGACTCGATTAAATTTGATCCTCACGAAAACAGCTTCATACGTACATCTCTTTCTTCTAGATCACTTTTCTAGCGAAGCCGTCATATCAGAACACCGAAGTACTCATGCCAGGAGTACCTCTTAGTTATTTTCTTTCCGAAGAAATCCCCGAAGTACCACTCATGCAGTACGTCAAGTTTAATCCAGGGATTCATGTGATTGATCTATCACTGAGGAATGGTATACATAAGAGTGATATATAATCAAGCTTCTACAGGTTTAGAATTGATGATTCCACTTTAACTTCTTTTTCCCTGATGGGATGTGAACTTAAAGAAGAATCAGTTCTTCGACTACCTTTTCAACCTTAATTATATGCGACTCGTATACCCGAAATTGTGATTGTGAAACCATGTATGAATTCTAATATGAACTTCAGGACGGAGAACTGCTTAAGCCTACGAGTAATCACATCATCATGTGAACAAACTTAGAACCCAGTACGACTCCCTTAAACAGATCGCCCTATAGTTTAAACACCTATGGAGATACAAGAACAGTCCGGACAACTTAACGAACTACATAGAAATAGAATTAGAGGACTAGGTTTCTCACCCTAGAGAACCTCGGTCATATTCTTCCAGAGATCGACGGATTGCATCGCATGTGCCTCGGATTTCGAGGATGATGAGATTTGAAATCGAGTTTAAAGATCAATTCATGTAAGAATTAAGAAAGAAGAAATACGATGAACACGAGAGTAAATATAATCTTTGATCAGCTCATATTATGCTTTTGATTTTACAGAGTACAAAGGAATTCTTTGTAAAGAATGTGTGAAAATTTAAGTTCTCACTCAGTACAATCTCCTATTTATAGGCGTACAAAAGCATAACAAAATACTAAGGACTAGACATTAAGACTATTCAATAAAATGCCTTAGTAAATAAACATTACATCCGAAGACTCTACTTACGAAGACTAGAGATCCTTCGTAACAACAAAACTAACACTTCGACTTATTACAACATTTATACCCTAACAATCTCCCCCTTTGGAATAAAATTCGAAGTCTTCATGAAGTTAGTAGTTGAACAGCATACATCAACACTCTTCGGATTTCCATGTACCAAGAAATTACTTTCTTTATTTCCTTCTTGTCTCCTTCTGAATTCTTCTTGCAATGATTCATACGAACAATTAAGTTTGTATATTGCGAATTTGTATATCTTTCCACTTCAGAGGTTTGAAACAAGAATCTCTTGGCTCTTCCAGCTTTATCTTTTCCTGCGAAGACAATCCCCAATGTCTTTAAACATATTTCTCCATCTTCGTACTTTTTCAACTCAACCTGCTTCTTTGTAGGAGCCATTGGTGCTGTAATGTCGATGCCTTTAAGAATAGCAAGCTCGACATCAGTTTGAGCTAAGCATTCGAAATAATTCTCCAAGAAAATTTTTATGTCCCTACACCCAAGACTGAAAACATTTGGTTCTGTTTCTTGGAGAAAAGAGAAGGACTTGTCTTTAAGAATCAGAGCAACATTAATGAGATCGTAAGTGTTCATCAATGCAAAGTCTGCCACAGTGAACTCTTGTATCTTTCCACTTGCTCTTGTCACAACATATTTCAAATTCTGAAGCTTTCCTTCGAAAATAACATCCCTTTTTATGGATATTACCTTCTTAATCTTCTCCAAGTACCAAACTTCTTCTTGAGCCTTTGCTAACACAACATGAAATCTTATCTTCATCTTCTTTCCCTCTTCGACATCCATAGACTTTGTCTCTGCTTTAAACTGTGGCATGACGAACATCATCTCGTTGATCGGAAAGTCAAGTTGACCATAATCAGTATTTGTCACCACAAAACTCTTCTTCGGAATCTTTTCAAACGAATACATATGATCGAACATCACCCTTGATTCAATAGTTTCGTAGTTGAACAATTTCGAAGGATCTCCCTTATCAACATTCGAACCTTCAAGAGCTCTCTGGCGCATAATATGCTTGGTCTTCAACATAAAGGAATGTGCTTTGATGAAATGATATCGAAGAGCAATGTGCTTGGTCTTCGAATGCTGCACAGGATTATGATAAATTCTTATTGCACTTTGTGAATCACAATATAAAAGAATCTTTTTCATATTAATTGCATAATCTCTTAATTGACTTTGAATCCAAATTATTTGTGATGTACACGCAGCTGCAGGAACTTATTCAGCTTCAGCGGTTGATATTGAAACACATGTTTGCTTCTTCGATTGCCAGCTGACCAACTTTCCATCTAGCAATTGACACCCACCAGTTGTGCTTTTACGATCAAGACTGCATCCTCCAAGATCCGCATCTGAATAAGCTTGTACAGAGAACCCTGTTTTCGAAGGATACCACAATCCTAACGAAGTAGTACCTTTCAAATATCGGAAAATATTCTTTACTGCTGTGAGATGTGGTTCACGTGGATTTGATTGATACCTTGCACAATTACAAACAGAATACATAATATCAGGTCTACTTGCAGTTAAATACAATAAAGACCCAATCATGCTTCGATATAAAGTAATATCAACAGCAGATTTATCTAACGAAGGAGTTAGCTTTATGCCCGTTGTCATTGGTATTCGTAACCATGTGCTATTTGTCATTCCAAACTTTTCCAACAAATTCTTCGTATATTTCTCTTGATTAATGAATATGCCTTCCCTGTTTTGTCTAATATTCAAACCCAAAAAGTTATGAATTTTGCCCATCATACTCATTTCAAATTTACTTTTCATCAAATCTTCGAATTCTTTAGATAAAGCAGGGTCAGTTGAGCCAAAAATTATATCATCAACATAAATTTGAACAAGCATCAGATGATTTCCAATTTTCTTTCGAAATAAAGTGGGATCAACTAAACCTTGTTTAAATTTAGATTGTTTCAAAAATGATGTTAAAGTTGCATACCATGCTCTTGGTGCTTGTTTTAACCCATATACAACTTTATCTAAAATATAAACATGATCAGGATGCTCTGAGTTTATAAAACCTGGAGGTTGTTCAACATATACCGTTTCTTCGAGGTCTCCATTTAAGAATGCACATTTGACATCCATTTGATAGACATCAAAATCTTTATGAGCTGCAAAAGCCAGAAAAATACGAACAGCCTCGAGTCTTGCGACAGGGGCAAATGTTTCTTCGTAATCAATTCCTTCTTGTTGAGAATATCCTTTAACAACAAGTCTGGCCTTATTTCGAATAATGTTTCCATCTTTGTCAGTTTTGTTTTTATAAATCCATTTAAGTCCAACAATTGACACATCATCAAGTTTTGGAATTAATCTCCAAACTTTGTTTCTTTCGAATTCAGACAATTCAGCTTGCATAGCAACAACCCAATCAGAGTGTTCCATTGCAATCTTAACTGTCTTTGGTTCAATTTTGGAAATAAAAACATGAAACATGCAGAACTCTTGATGATTGTTCAGTACCTCATTTCGTGCATGAAGTTGTGCTCTTGTCATGATTCCTACTTGTGGATCACCAAGAATTTGATCTTTTGGATGATTTCTTGTCCATTTATCCAATGGTGGATAATTAGGATCAAATTCCAAAAGTGCATCTTCAAACATTACATCTGTTTCTGATCCATTTATAGAAATAGAATCATCAGCATCATCAAAATGTTCTTCTTCAAGAATTGGATCATTCTCTAGTATGAGCTCCCCCTCGATGATTGACTCCGTTTCGATATTTTGCTTTGGTTCACTGATCGGTTCTTCTTCACGAATTTGCTCCTCTTCGACACTAACATTTGTTGACATGTTATCTCGTTCACTATAACGCTCCCCCTCAACAAAAGTATTTGAATCCAAGTGCTCCCCCTCCACTGGATCATCAGCTTGTTCATTTGGGTTTTGATTCAAATTCGAAGTTGAATCATTGTTATACTTCGAAGTTTCTGATGTTTGATTATCAGTTGCATTTCTTTCTGCATCAATTGCTTGATCTGAAATACCGAAAATCGAATCATAATCAACATCATTCATTTCAATTGAATCATCTATATGTGAAGAATTTTGCAAAATAGGATAATTCACAAATTTATGATTAGATTTTTTAATGTAATGATCATCAAATGTCAAATTAAAAGTTTCTTCCACTTTGCGAGTTCGCTTATTTAATACTCTATAAGCAACTGAATTGTGTGAATATCCCAAGAAAATTCCTTCATCTGCTTTTGTTTGAAACTTCGAAAGATTATCCTTGAGATTCATTATGAAACACCTGCATCCAAAAACATGGAAAAATTTGACATTAGGTTTTCGATTATTGATGATTTCATAAAGAGTAACATTAAACTATCTATGAATAAATGATTGATTTTGAGTAAAACACGTAGTTGAAACAGCTTCAGCCCAAAGATATTGAGGTAAATTCGAAAATGCCAACATTGTTCTTGCAGCTTCACATAATGATCGATTTCTTCTCTCAACTACACCATTTTGTTGTGGTGTATAAGGAGATGAAAAATTATGTGAAATTCCTTTTTCCACCAGAAATGTATCGAAGACATGATTTTTGAATTCAGTTCCATGATCACTTTTAATTTTTCGAACTGTCTTCTTCAATGAAACTTCCATCTTTTTGATAAAATCAATCATCATTTGTGGAACTTTGGATTTTAACCTGAGAAAATAAACCCACGTGAATCTTGAAAAATCATCTACTATTACCAAAATGTACATTTTCTTGTTAAGAGTAGCAACTGTTGAAGGACCACATAAATCTATATGCAGGAGTTCAAGGGGTTCAACAATCTTCGAATCTATTGTAATTGGATGACCTTGTTTGTGTTGTTTCCCTACTTCGCAAGCTGCACACAAACTGTCATTATCATATTTAAGAATGGGTAAACCTCTTACCAGATCTTGTATGACAAGTTTGTTGATGTTTCGAAAATTGAGATGTGATAATCTCCTGTGCCATAACCAGCTAACACCAGCAGCAGCCTTCGAAAGTAGACACACAGCAGGTTTGCCTATAATAGGAAGAATATCCAATGTAAACATATCACCTTTTCTTTTTGACTTAAGTAAAACTTCCTTAGTCTTGACATTCGAAATGACACTTCCTTCTTCATTAAAAAGAACTTGATTGCCAGTGCCCACAACAAGTTGTGAAACACTTATCAAGTTGTGTTGCAAACCTTCAACAAATGCAACTCTGTTGATAGTGAAATTTCCATTCGTTATCTTCCCATAACCCTTGACTTTGCATTTGTGATTATTACCAAACTTAACCACTCCTCCATTTTCTAGGCTTCGAAAATCACGCAAGTTTTCCTTCTTCCCAGTCATGTGACGCGAGCAACCGCTATCAATATACCACTTGTTATCATATTGCTCGTCACAAAGTACCTGCAATCATTAGAAAAATTTAGGTACCCAAGCTTTGTTGGGTCCATTCAAATTAGGTTTGTGATTCAATTGTAAAGTACAACCATTAACCCAATCATATATTTTGCTTTTGAGACTGTCTATAAATCTAACATTTTCATTCGAAGGGTCAGATATATGAGTTTTTATTTTATTCAAATTTTTACTAATTTCACCCTTCGCATCTTGAGTTTGTGATTTTTCCCTTTTTGCTCTTGTGACTAGCTGCCAAACTTTAACTGATATATTTGACTCTTTCGATGATAAACTACCATTCGTTGAAGGATTAGCATATTTGTCATACGCCTCATGTATCTGTTCTTTCGAAAACTTACTTGATTGATATATCTTTCCTTTTCCTTCCAACCAATGATCAATATTTCTCTTTGTTGTTATTCCCTTTGCATATGAGACTTTGTCAGCTTGTTTCTTCAAAGGATTATAACATTTTGCTGAATTTGGAACATAATCAACTTTTGGTTTTGAAAGGTATGATTCATGATAAGATGTCTTGTTTTGAAACTTTGAAGTTTGATTTCCAACCTTTTTCTGAAAAAAATTTCTTGGTATTGTAGATTTTATTTCATTTGAAACTTTTGAATTTTTATTTGAAAACAAAGCACTTTTCTCTTCAAAAATTTGAGATTTTGATTTTTCTTTAAAAACTTTTCTTCTTTTTGAAAGATTTGTTGATCTCATTTTTGATGGTTCAACAGTTTGCCAAAAAAATTGTTTTCCTTGCTTGACGTTTCGAAATATTATTTTCCTTTGAAAATTTTTCAACTTGAGCTTTAAATTCTTTTGAATTTAATTTTATCACTTTGTTAATTGTTTTACATCAGTTTTAACATCTTCGTGCTTTGAAAACATATTTGCAGTTGGGACAACTTCCTTCTTTTCAACTTTTGACTTTTCAATCCATACTCTTTTAGGTTTATGATGTTGAAATTTATATGAATTCTTTGTAAGATTATTTTCAACTGTACTTTGATTTGAAAAGAATCCTTCATTTGATGTTTTCATATTGACTTCCACAACCATCATTTGGAATTCAGGTTTTATATTTTCAACATTACCTGTTGTTACGAAGACTTGATTTGGGAACACAATATCATCAGTGCATTTGAAGATTGGATAAACAACAGTATTCGATTCAAGATAATGAACACCTTTTTCACTCAGAATTTTCTCAAATTCTTGTGTATCCAAATAGACTTGATCAACAACCACTCGAGGAATTTCAATTTCTTCCAACCTTTGACTTTGCTTTGAATTTGTATTTTCTTCTTCATTGTCACTATCATTCGTTTGACTCTCATGTATTTCCACATATTCCATATCACAAACTTTCGAAGTTGAGGGTTTATTAGTTTCAATTTTCATTAATAAATCGTCACATTTTTCTTTCCCTTTAAATGAATTTGCAACATTTATGACAGACAACTGTGAACAATCTACATCTTCTAAATCACTAATTTCACTAATATTATCAGAATTTTCTTCAATATTAGCATTATTAGTTTCACTATTAGATTTAGAATTCTCAGTCTTTTTCAAAATTCGAAGTTGTTCTGATTTAGTTAAGGTTTCATTTATAATTTTTACTAAATCATTAGCATCAAGATAATCTTCGACTTTTGCAATTCCATATCTAAACCTATCATCTGGAACTTTGTTGAAATCAGAAATTTCTTTTTCACAATCATATGAAATACTATCAACCTTAGCTCTATCATAAGCTAAAAATGGTAGTAATTTTCTATGTTGTTCCTTACTTATTTCACACGAATGATGTAACTCAGTTAATTTTCCATACAATCTTTTTGCTGAATTACAAAAAACATTTCTCTGAGCTAACAACAAGTTTATTTCTTTTCCTAATTTTTCTTTATCCTCCATGATATTTGAAACTTGCAATTCTAAGTAATCAATCCTAGTGACTTTTGAATCCAACATTTTTCTCATCTCTAGTAATTGATCACTTAACTTTTTCGCTTCATTGCTAGCAGACACAATGATTGAATCAAAGTAAGTAACAGTTTCATCAAAAGATACTAACTCAGAATTATATGCAGAAACTGGAATGTTATAAGATTCAAGAATGTTACGTACCTTGGTAGTCATGGGCGACCTGTCAGTAGTCTTCGAAACGAAGCATTGCCCACATACTTCGTCAGTCTGTTCATCATCTGAATCCTCTAACATCTTTGCATACATCGCTCCATGAGTTGGATTTTTCATCTCTTCATCATCTGAACCCGAAGACCATATTTGATATGTGCCATCCGATTCAGTTTCTCCATAAGCCACCAATGACAAATTCTTCGCTTTCTTCTTTACTTCCTCTAGTTTCTCAGTGTAGTAAGCTTCATCCTTAGTTTTACTCTTCTTTTCTTCCTTCTTCCTCAACAGGCAATCTACAGCCAAATGATTTGCTCCATAGCAATAATGACAATTGATCCCTGTATCACCTTTCAATAGCATCTTTATTTGCTCCATATCATTCTTCGAATTTGTCTTCATTTCTGTTTTTTTTTCATCCAGTTTGTTTTTGTTCTCAAAACTACCCTTCGAATCTGATGACTTCTTTGGATTAAAAGGTTTCGTAAAAAATTTCTTTACTCTATTGTTTGAGTAAAAAGCAACAGCCTCATCATCATAATTCATCAAAAAACCTTCTTCTTCATCAGACTTCAATTTTTCACTTTCTCTTTCTGAAACCTTCGAAACTAGAGCCAAAGGACCACCAAGACTTGCTACAGCTTCTTCAGCTATTTCATTAACTTCATTTTCATGAGATTTTAATTGATTGTACAAGTCATTCAAAGTCGAAGTATCAAAACTTTGTTGATTTTTCACCATCATGCTCACACTTCTCCACTCCTTTCGAAGTCCCATTACAAATATCAAATTGTACTCCATTGGTGACCTTATTATACTATAATGATTACAACGATAGATTAACTCGTTGAACCTATCATAGTATGCTTCAATAGACTCATTTTCTTTCTGTATGAAATCTTTGAGTTCTACCAGGCATTGTTTCACAGATGTGATCTTCGTCTTTTCACTCCCTTGAAATTTGTCTTTGAGATTGTTCCAAATTTCTTTATTTGTTTTGCATGTTCTGACATAATTGTACACAACAGGAGGCAAAGCACCTCTTAATTCCCTCATGCATTTCTTCTCCAGACGTTTTAAACGATCGGTTTGATTATCAACTTCTGAACTGCTTGAAGACATGCCGATTGGCTGAACTTGTGCAGGTTGATTGATTTCTCCTAAGATGCATTTCCATAATTCTTCATCCAATCCATTCAAGTAATCTTCCTTACGATCTGCCCACTGATCATAATATTCTGGAATAAGCATTGGAATTTTTGTGGATGATCCAAGCAAATGAGAAAATGATGTCATCGAATTCAGATTGAATGACGCCATTGTTGTACGGACAAAAACTTCAAGATGATACTAAACTTTTGAGAATTTTGAAAATCAAATTGTATAATTCAATTTAGAATTACACACCGAACACTCGATTAGCAAATATTTTTGCAGAATCAAATCCTAGATTGAGATCTAGATGAAATTTTCAAATTCAAAAAGGACGGAAACTTTTTGAATCAAACAGTAGATTCAAAAACCTTTTTGATCGAATGAAAATCAGATCACAGAAAGGATTCCTGCTCTGATACCAATTGATGAGATTTGAAATCGAGTTTAAAGATCAATTCACGTAAGAATTAAGAAAGAAGAAATACGATGAACACGAGAGTAAATATAATCTTTGATCAGCTCATATTATGCTTTTGATTTTACAGAGTACAAAGGAATTCTCTGTAAAGAATGTGTGAAAAGTTAAGTTCTCACTCAGTACAATCTCCTATTTATAGGCGTACAAAAGCATAACAAAATACTAAGGACTAGACATTAAGACTATTCAATAAAATGCCTTAGTAAATAAACATTACATCCGAAGACTCTACTTATGAAGACTAGAGATCCTTCGTAACAAAAAAACTAACACTTCGACTTATTACAACATTTATACCCTAACAGAGGACTCCGTCAAGATTTTTCATTAGAAATCGCTATCTCTGCCTCGCGTAGACGAAATGGTTGAGCAAACGCAAGGACAGAATTACTTTCAGAAATGGGCCTGAGATCCGAATATCACCAGTTCGAGTGTTAGGGAAAGATGTCCGGAAGACTATCTCCTGAACTCGATGCGGACACTTCGAGTCCGTAGTGATACCCTGCGGATAGGACCAATACGCCCATAGTTTTCATGAGCTAAATGAATAGGGTTACGTCTTTCTTACTAGGATCAATTCGTCATTTGTCCATATAATGACTTACTTATCTACCCTCGTAGTAAGAAGAAAACCCAGGGAAACACTTCCTACAGAGGAACTTTAGCGAAGTTCTCTAGACACGAGTTTTGAAATTGAAGAGTCAAATTTCTATGACACACTGTTAGTAATGTGAGAAATTAAGAGCACTCTTTCAATTTGTCAAAACCGTTGAGCATTTATTTGACACCAGAGACGCCGACAGTCTTTCACCAAATTCTAGGTCTTACCGACCTACCGCCTCAGTTCATTTAGAACTCCTCGCAAGCTACAAAAAACCGTACGACTTTGACCCAACAAGGGGTGGCCTTTGACTGGGAAGTTAAGCAGGAAAAGGAACCTTTGAAATTCCAAGTGAGTGACCAAGTTCTTTAGGATAACTCACTCTGGGAATGGCTTAATACGCTTCGTGAAGCGTGGAAAGCTAAATTCAAGATGGATAGGACCTCCGAGATTCTTATCAGAATCGGTCCTGTGCCTCGCACAAACTAGACCTACTCCACAAAATCAGTAACATACATTCTACTCTTTGCATCTCGATCGTGAAACCATGCCTTTCCGTTAGGACTCTTGTAAGTACACTCGTCGAGATCCTCGCCTTTGTATTAGAACCGTAGTGACCCTCGACCGAGAGGTCAAGCGGACGAAGCAACGCCATCGCCAGTTAGTGAAGGTTCGTTGGGATGCCAACTGAGAACCCGATGTCACCTAAGTGCACTAGAACCAATCGATTAGGAAGTTTACTCCTCACGACTCGATCATTCGTGCGTACTTCCTTGACTAAATTCTAATTTCGGGACGAAATTCCCTTCAACAGGGGGATGATATGACAACCCGAAATTACCATTCTGAACAAACCATATCAAGCCAATAGATGTAGAACAGTTACAGTGAAAACTCAGATTTGCGAGTATAAGTTTGGCAGTTTTCAAGATTTTTACACTTAAGGAGATATTAGGAGAGTGGATGCACTAGGGTTTTGTGCAACACTGAAATTCCAATACTCTAGGACATTAGAGTGAGTTCATTCCCAGAATAGAAATATTTTCTGCCAAAAATCTCAGGACTATAAATAGAATTCTGAACCAAATTGGTTCATTAGTTGAATTCCAATTAGAGAAAAGCCAAATTCCCTCTCACGGATCTTCGGGTTTTATCCCAAATCGTGAGTATACTTCTCTAGTTTTGTTATAAGGCTTGTTTTATGCTTATTAACATAGATTGTATGTCAAATACATGAGATCCGGGAGTTTACCGCCCAAGAACGTTCTTGGGGAGTAAACTCCAAAATCAAGATTAAAGGCCACCTAGTCCCATTTCCTTGTTAGACAACTAGTTAAGGATAATATGTATGTACATTTGAGACTAGAAATCAATCAAGAACACCTAGTTTTAGGAGTTTACGGCCCAAGAGATTCTTGGACCGTAAACACCAATTTCAAGGGCTTAAATATGCCCTAATTACCCCAAAGGCTTAGGTTTCATTATAGACATGTACACTAATGTGTTTAGAACCTAGAAAACATAAGAAAGCTCAAGTGTTGAAGAGTTTACGGCCAAGAGTAGTTCTTGGGCCGTAAACTCCTATAAAGGGGTCAAAGGACACCCTAAATCCTTCCTTAAGCCAAGAGACAATTTGGACATGTACCTAAATGAGTTATGGACTAGTTAAAACAATTAGAACTCCATGAGTGAGGGAGTTTATGGCCCAAAAGGTTCCAGGGCCGTAAACTCCATAAAATGGTACCAAATGGTGCCATAAACTCTTCTAAAGCCAAGTACAAACGCCTAGAATTGTTCCTAGTTATTATAGAGACTTGAAAGCACCATAATCACCCTCCCAAGGGAGTTTACGGCCGTAAACTCCAAGGGAATATGGTCTATGGGCCGTAAACTCCCCAAAGGAGTCAATATGGTACCCAAAAACTTGTTTAAGCCTTGAAACAATTCCCCACTAGAGTTGTGATAATTCTAAGCTCCATTTAGGCCTTGGTTGAGAGTTTACGGCCAGGAGCTTACTCCCCTGGGCCGTAAACTCCAATGAATATGGTCATTTGACCATAAACTTCCATTAGGGGCATTGCACTCCTTTGTTGCAACCCATTAGCCTCCTAGCACTTGACCAATAGTGTTTTCCTCGCGCTTAAATGTTATTACTTGTATAATTAGTGTTATAATCACTAATTATTTATATACATATGTTTTCATATGTAATTAGGATCATTGTGTGTGTCTAAGGCTTCACTTGACACCAAGCACTTGTCCGATCCTTCCGTACGATAACAGTCCGTTCAATTCCAGTCACTTACTGCAGGTGAGTTCATACCCCTTAACTAATGTTTTAAACTACTTTTAAATGTTTTATGGGGGGATACCAATAGAATCATGCTAGTTATTATATCAATCACATGCGATTAATAAGTAGAATTACGATAGTTATTATATCAATCACATGTGATTAATATACAGCATTCAAAAGATTTGGCTACTCATTAGCCGTTTTACCAAACGGTTTCCTTCAAATGATTTTTATAAACATTTTATATGTTTTAAACTACTTATTACACTGTACATCTTACTCTGTACATTACCTTTCAAACTTATTTACAACTGTGTTTCAAACAAATGTTTCCTTATACTCAAAACTGTTTTATCATACTATTGCCTTCAAATTGTTTTATAGATTGACATCAAGTCGATCTTTTCTTAAAATAATATTTATGTTACAAATGTCTTACAAAACTTAGTTATGCTTTTATATTATTATAAATTGCATGCCTCTATATGTATAGTTATATAAGAAATGTTTAAAAGACTTAGGAAGGCTATCCACCCTATTTCCTTTTCGCGCTTGAGATGTGGTCTGGTGGGATATCGGGTACTCGTCCGAAGGTCGTTTAAATATTAGTTATATATCATATGTACATATATAGTCATAAAAGGTCCTTCCAGTTCATTCCATGCCCTTGGGTAGCAAGGGTATACATCCATGACCATACGTATCAGATAGATTACTAGTAAACTACCATATGGGTAGTTTAGGAAGATACTAGAACAATTACAAGGACGCGATATCATACAATGAGTCAGTTCATTCATGAGTCAATACTTTCTAGAACATTACTATACATTACATATACAACTATACTAGGACGAGAACATATACAACTATACTAGAACGATTACATTACTATACTTGCTAGGTAGAGAGCATGCACATTACAGCTAGGACAGTTCATTACATTACATATACTAGAATACGTTAATTACTGTGATTTAAATCGGAGCATGACTTAAATGACATGGCCCGAGTTGTAGCCAGAGTCTCTTGAAGGGAGAGCATGAGTTTGCGTATATATTCTATAATGGATTGACTATCCTACACCTTGCTGCTAGCTACAGCGGGACCTGCAGGTCTGCGGGTGCCAAACGTCATACATTGATTTCGACCATTCTTATGTCGATGTAACCAATCTATAGTATGAGTTTGTGTATAGATCTATACTGGATTGACTATCCTACACCTTACTGCTAGCTACAGTGGGATCTGCAGATCTGCGGGTGCCAAACGCCATTCCTTATTACGACCATTCTCATGTCGTTGTTACCAGTCGATAGTATGGTACAATTTATCACATAATGCCTTACCCTAAAATCCGGTTTAAGGTAGTTAGTACGGTAGTAGTCCTTTTAGAGCTACGTTTTAGTACTACATTAATTTTCCCCATTACATATTTTTAGTGATAACCTCACTTAAACATTAATGTACAAACTATATTTTGTTAATAATAGTTACACTTGGGAAAATTACACACTCTTACAAGAAACGACCATTCAGAACAGTTAGGTCTTGGTAGAAGACACCTTCATATACTAGTAGGAATCATAGGGATTCTAGGGTTTTTCAAACACTTACAGTTCATATACACATTTCAATACTTACAATACATAGACTTACAAATTCTTACATACAAATTAAGACACTAAATACTTATGATCTCACCAGCTTCAAAGATGATACTCACTTTCAAAATTACTTGTATCCTCAGGTCATCATAGACAGGTACCGATGCAAGGAGAAAGGAAGATGGAGCTTGTTCAAGACTTATCTTTCATTTTGATTTATGCTTTAGTGTTTATCAAAATTTGACAGAACATATTTGTATAATAATTATATTATTAATGCAATGGATGATGTTGTTGCTTGTTTACTACTTTACATTGTTGTTGATATTATACATGACGTCCTCCGCCCCAGAACGTTTCCGCCGTTCTTGGTTTTGGGGTGTGACAGATTGGTATCAGAGCATTGTTTATAGTGAATTAAGTATATCAACCCATAAAAGATATACTAACTATAAATACATAAGGGATTAAAAATACTCTGACCAAGAGTTTATACTTTGAAATAGTAAAATATTTAAGTAATTAAGTATACGTGCTGCATTCATACTAAAATCAGTGTCACTAGGACCGTACAAAAGAATTACGATTGTCACTAGGCCCGGAGTCTGCAAAATGGAAAGAGGCAATGGACAGCGAGATTCAATCCATGTATGACAACCAAGTTTGGAATTTGGTTGATAATGTGCCCGGACGTA